>NC_054503.1:5736261-5831261 GCF_017639515.1 Carcharodon carcharias
GGGTCAGCGCTGCTGGGACCAGGGTCAACGCTGCTGGGAGAAGGGTCAGCGCTGCTGGGACCAGGGTCAGCGCTGCTGGGACCAGGGTCAGCGCTGCTGGGACCAGGGTCAGCGCTGCTGGGACCAGGGTCAGCGCTGCTGGGAGAAGGGTCAGTGCTGCTGGGAGAAGGGTCAGCGCTGCTGGGACCAGGGTCAGCGCTTCTGGGACCAGGGTCAGCGCTGCTGGGACTAGGGTCAGTGCTGCTGGCAGAAGGGTCAGCGCTGCTGGGAGAAGGGTCAGCGCGGCTGGGACTAGGGTCAGCGCTGCTGGGAGCAGGGTCAGCGCTGCTGGGAGAAGGGTCAGCGCTGCTGGGAGCAGGGTCAGCGCTGCTGGGAGCAGGGTCAGCGCTGCTGGGAGAAGGGTCAGCGCTGTTGGGACTAGGGTCAGCGCTGCTGGGAGAAGGGTCAGCGCTACTGGGAGAAGGGTCAGCGCGGCTGGGACTAGGGTCAGCGCTGCTGGGAGAAGGGTCAGCGCTGCTGGGAGAAGGGTCAGCGCTGCTGGGAGAAGGGTCAGCGCTGCTGGGAGAAGGGTCAGCGCTGCTGGGAGAAGGGTCAGCGCTGCTGGGAGAAGGGTCAGCGCTGCTGGGAGAAGGGTCAGCGCTGCTGGGAGAAGGGTCAGCGCTGCTGGGAGAAGGGTCAGCGCTGCTGGGACTAGGGTCAGCGCTGCTGGGAGAAGGGTCATCGCTGCTGGGAGAAGGGTCAGCGCTACTGGGACTAGGGTCAGCGCTACTGGGACTAGGGTCAGTGCTGCTGGGAGAAGGGTCAGCGCTGCTGGGAGAAGGGTCAGCGCTGCTGGGAGAAGGGTCAGCGCTGCTGGGAGAAGGGTCAGCGCTGCTGGGAGAATGGTCAGTGCTGCTGGGAGCAGGGTCAGCGCTGCTGGGAGCAGGATCAGCGCTGCTGGGAGAAGGGTCAGCGCTGCTGTGAGAAGGGTCAGCGCTGCTGTGAGAAGGGTCAGCGCTGCTGGGAGAAGGGTCAGCACTGCTGGGACCAGGGCCAGCGCTGCTGGGACCAGGGTCAGCGCTGCTGGGAGAGGGGTCTGCGCTGCTGGGACCAGGGCCAGCGCTGCTGGGACCAGGGTCAGCGCTGCTGGGAGAGGGGTCAGTGCTTCTGGGACCAGGGTCAGCGCTGGGACAGGGGTCAGTGCTACTGGGACCAGGGTCAGCGCTGGGAGAGGGGTCAGTGCTGCTGGGACCAGGGTCAGCGCTGGGAGAGGGGTCAGCGCTGCTGGGACCAGGGTCTTTGCTGGGAGAGGGGTCAGCGCTGCTGGGGCCAGGGTCAGCGCTGGGAGAGGGGTCAGCGCTGGGAGAAGGGTCAGCGCTGCTGGGACCAGGGTCAGCGCTGGGAGAGGGGTCAGCGCTGGGAGAGGGGTCAGCGCTGCTGGGACCAGGGTCAGCGCTGGGAGAAGGGTCAGCGCTGGGAGCAGGGTCAGCGCTGCTGGGAGAAGGGTCAGCGCTGCTGGGAGAAGGGTCAGCGCTGCTGGGACCAGGGTCAGCGCTGCTGGGACCAGGGTCAGCGCTGCTGGGAGAAGGGTCAGCACTGCTGGGACCAGGGTCAGCGCTGCTGGGACCAGGGTCAGCGCTGCTGGGACCAGGGTCAGCGCTGCTGGGAGAAGGGTCAGTGCTGCTGGGAGAAGGGTCAGCGCTGCTGGGACCAGGGTCTGCGCTTCTGGGACCAGGGTCAGCGCTGCTGGGACTAGGGTCAGTGCTGCTGGCAGAAGGGTCAGCGCTGCTGGGAGAAGGGTCAGCGCGGCTGGGACTAGGGTCAGCGCTGCTGGAAGAAGGGTCAGCGCTGCTGGGAGAAGGGTCAGCGCTGCTGGGACCAGGGTCAGCGCTGCTGGGACCAGGGTCAGCGCTGCTGGGAGAAGGGTCAGCACTGCTGGGACCAGGGTCAGCGCTGCTGGGACCAGGGTCAGCGCTGCTGGGACCAGGGTCAGCGCTGCTGGGAGAAGGGTCAGTGCTGCTGGGAGAAGGGTCAGCGCTGCTGGGACCAGGGTCTGCGCTTCTGGGACCAGGGTCAGCGCTGCTGGGACTAGGGTCAGTGCTGCTGGCAGAAGGGTCAGCGCTGCTGGGAGAAGGGTCAGCGCGGCTGGGACTAGGGTCAGCGCTGCTGGAAGAAGGGTCAGCGCTGCTGGGAGAAGGGTCAGCGCTGCTGGGAGCAGGGTCAGCGCCGCTGGGAGCAGGGTCAGCGCCGCCGGGAGAAGGGTCAGCACTGCTGGGAGCAGGGTCAGCGCTGCTGGGAGCAGGGTCAGCGCTGCTGGGAGCAGGGTCAGCGCTGCTGGGAGCAGGGTCAGCGCTGCTGGGAGCAGGGTCAGCGCTGTTGGGACTAGGGTCAGCGCTGCTGTGAGAAGGGTCAGCGCTACTGGGAGAAGGGTCAGCGCGGCTGGGACTAGGGTCAGCGCTGCTGGGAGAAGGGTCAGCGCTGCTGGGAGAAGGGTCAGCGCTGCTGGGAGAAGGGTCAGCGCTGCTGGGAGAAGGGTCAGCGCTGCTGGGAGCAGGGTCAGCGCTGCTGGGAGAAGGGTCAGCGCTGCTGGGAGAAGGGTCAGCGCTGCTGGGAGAAGGGTCAGCGCTGCTGGGAGCAGGGTCAGCGCTGCTGGGAGCAGGGTCAGCGCTGCTGGGAGCAGGGTCAGCGCTGCTGGGAGAAGGGTCAGCGCTGCTGGGAGAAGGGTCAGCGCTGCTGGGACTAGGGTCAGCGCTGCTGGGAGAAGGGTCAGCGCTGCTGGGAGAAGGGTCAGCGCTGCTGGGAGAAGCTTCAGCGCTACTGGGACTAGGGTCAGCGCTACTGGGACTAGGGTCAGCGCTACTGGGACTAGGGTCAGCGCTGCTGGGAGAAGGGTCAGCGCTGCTGGGAGAAGGGTCAGCGCTGCTGGGAGAAGGGTCAGCGCTGCTGGGAGAAGGGTCAGCGCTGCTGGGAGAATGGTCAGTGCTGCTGGGAGCAGGGTCAGCGCTGCTGGGAGCAGGATCAGCGCTGCTGGGAGAAGGGTCAGCGCTGCTGTGAGAAGGGTCAGCGCTGCTGTGAGAAGGGTCAGCGCTGCTGGGAGAAGGGTCAGCACTGCTGGGACCAGGGCCAGCGCTGCTGGGACCAGGGTCAGCGCTGCTGGGAGAGGGGTCAGCGCTGCTGGGACCAGGGCCAGCGCTGCTGGGACCAGGGTCAGCGCTGCTGGGAGAGGGGTCAGTGCTTCTGGGACCAGGGTCAGCGCTGGGACAGGGGTCAGCGCTACTGGGACCAGGGTCAGCGCTGGGAGAGGGGTCAGTGCTGCTGGGACCAGGGTCAGCGCTGGGAGAGGGGTCAGCGCTGCTGGGACCAGGGTCTTTGCTGGGAGAGGGGTCAGCGCTGCTGGGACCAGGGTCAGCGCTGGGAGAGGGGTCAGCGCTGGGAGAAGGGTCAGCGCTGCTGGGACCAGGGTCAGCACTGGGAGCAGGGTCAGCGCTGCTGGGAGAATGGTCAGCGCTGCTGGGACCAGGGTCAGCGCTGCTGGGAGAAGGGTCAGCGCTGGCACCAGGGTCAGCACTGCTGGGAGAAGGGTCAGCGCAGCTGGGAAAAGGGTCAGCGCTGCTGGGAAAAGGGTCAGCGCTGCTGGGAGAAGGGTCAGCACTGCTGGGAGAAGGGTCAACGCTGCAGGGACTAGGGTCAGCGCTGCTGGGAGAAGGGTCAGCGCTGCTGGGAGAAGGGTCCGCGCTGCTGGGAGAAGGGTCAGCGCTGCTGGGACCAGGGTCAGCGCTGCTGGGAGAAGGGTCAGCGCTGCTGGGACCAGGGTCAGCGCTGCTGGGACCAGGGTCAGCGCTGCTGGGACCAGGGTCAGCGCTGCTGGGACCAGGGTCAGCGCTGCTGGGACCAGGGTCAGCGCTGCTGGGACTAGGGTCAGCGCTGCTGGGACTAGGGTCAGTGCTGCTGGGAGAAGGGTCAGCGCTGCTGGGAGAAGGGTCATTGCTGCTGGGACCAGGGTCAGCACTGCTGGGAGAAGGGTCAGCGCTGCTGGGAGAAGGGTCAGAGCTGGGAGAGGGGTCAGCGCTGCTGGGAGAAGGGTCAGCGCTGCTGGGACCAGGGTCAGCGCTGGAAGAGGGGTCAGCGCTGCTGGGAGAAGGGTCAGCGCTGGGACCGGGGTCAGCCCTGGGAGAGGGGTCAGTGCTGCTGGGAGAAGGGTCAGCGCTGCTGGGAGCAGGGTCAGCGCTGGGAGAAGGGTCAGCGCTGGGAGAAGGGTCAGCGCTGCTGGCAGCAGGGTCAGCGCTGCTGGGAGAGGGTCAGCGCTGCTGGGAGCAGGGTCAGCGCTGCTGGGAGCAGGGTCAGCGCTGCTGGGACCAGGGTCAGCGCTGCTGGGACCAGGGTCAGCGCTGCTGGGACCAGGGTCAGCGCTGCTGGGACCAGGGTCAGCGCTGCTGGGACCAGGGTCAGCGCTGCTGGGACCAGGGTCAGCGCTGCTGGGACCAGGGTCAGCGCTGCTGGGAGAAGGGTCAGCGCGGCTGGGACTAGGGTCAGCGCTGCTGGGAGCAGGGTCAGCGCTGCTGGGAGAAGGGTCAGCGCTGCTGGGAGCAGGGTCAGCGCTGCTGGGAGCAGGGTCAGCGCTGCTGGGAGCAGGGTCAGCGCTGCTGGGATTAGGGTCAGCGCTGCTGGGAGAAGGGTCAGCGCTGCTGGGAGAAGGGTCAGCGCTGCTGGGAGAAGGGTCAGCGCTGCTGGGAGAAGGGTCAGCGCTGCTGGGAGCAGGGTCAGCGCTGCTGGGAGAAGGGTCAGCGCTGCTGGGAGAAGGGTCAGCGCTGCTGGGACTAGGGTCAGCGCTGCTGGGAGAAGGGTCAGCGCTGCTGGGAGAAGGGTCAGCGCTGCTGGGAGAAGGTTCAGCGCTACTGGGACTAGGGTCAGCGCTACTGGGACTAGGGTCAGCGCTACTGGGACTAGGGTCAGCGCTGCTGGGAGAAGGGTCAGCGCTGCTGGGAGAAGGGTCAGCGCTGCTGGGAGAAGGGTCAGCGCTGCTGGGAGAAGGGTCAGCGCTGCTGGGAGAATGGTCAGTGCTGCTGGGAGCAGGGTCAGCGCTGCTGGGAGCAGGATCAGCGCTGCTGGGAGCAGGGTCAGCGCTGCTGTGAGAAGGGTCAGCGCTGCTGTGAGAAGGGTCAGCGCTGCTGGGAGAAGGGTCAGCACTGCTGGGACCAGGGCCAGCGCTGCTGGGACCAGGGTCAGCGCTGCTGGGAGAGGGGTCAGCGCTGCTGGGACCAGGGCCAGCGCTGCTGGGACCAGGGTCAGCGCTGCTGGGAGAGGGGTCAGTGCTTCTGGGACCAGGGTCAGCGCTGGGACAGGGGTCAGCGCTACTGGGACCAGGGTCAGCGCTGGGAGAGGGGTCAGTGCTGCTGGGACCAGGGTCAGCGCTGGGAGTGGGGTCAGCGCTGCTGGGACCAGGGTCTTTGCTGGGAGAGGGGTCAGCGCTGCTGGGACCAGGGTCAGCGCTGGGAGAGGGGTCAGCGCTGGGAGAAGGGTCAGCGCTGCTGGGACCAGGGTCAGCACTGGGAGCAGGGTCAGCGCTGCTGGGAGAATGGTCAGCGCTGCTGGGAGAATGGTCAGCGCTGCTGGGACCAGGGTCAGCGCTGCTGGGAGAAGGGTCAGCGCTGGCACCAGGGTCAGCACTGCTGGGAGAAGGGTCATCGCTGCTGGGAGAAGGGTCAGCGCTGCTGGGAGAAGGGTCAGCGCTGCTGGGAGAAGGGTCAACGCTGCAGGGACTAGGGTCAGCGCTGCTGGGAGAAGGGTCAGCGCTGCTGGGAGAAGGGTCAGCGCTGCTGGGAGAATGGTCCGCGCTGCTGGGAGAAGGGTCAGCGCTGCTGGGAGAAGGGTCAGCGCTGCTGGGAGAAGGGTCAGCGCTGCTGGGACCAGGGTCAGCGCTGCTGGGAGAAGGGTCAGCGCTGCTGGGAGAAGGGTCAGCGCTGCTGGGAGAAGGGTCAGCGCTGCTGGGAGAAGGGTCAGCGCTGCTGGGAGAAGGGTCAGCGCTGCTGGGAGAAGGGTCAGTGCTGCTGTGAGAAGGGTCAGCGCTGCTGGGTCCAGGGTCAGCACTGCTGGGAGAATGGTCAGCGCTGCTGGGACCAGGGTCAGCGCTGCTGGGACCAGCGTCAGCGCTGCTGGGACCAGGGTCAGCGCTGCTGGGACCAGGGTCAGCGCTGCTGGGAGAAGGGTCAGCGCTGCTGGGAGAAGGGTCAGCGCTTCTGGGACCAGGGTCAGCGCTTCTGGGACCAGGGTCAGCGCTGCTGGGACTAGGGTCAGCGCTGTTGGGAGAAGGGTCAGCGCTGCTGGGAGAAGGGTCAGCGCTGCTGGGAGAAGGGTCAGCGCTACTGGGAGAAGGGTCAGCGCGGCTTGGACTAGGGTCGGCGCTGCTGGGAGAAGGGTCAGCGCTGCTGGGAGCAGGGTCAGCGCTGCTGGGAGCAGGGTCAGCGCTGCTGGGAGAAGGGTCAGCGCTGCTGGGAGAAGGGTCAGCGCTGCTGGGAGAAGGGTCAGCGCTGCTGGGAGAAGGGTCAGCGCTGCTGGGAGAAGGGTCAGCGCTGCTGGGACTAGGGTCAGCGCTGCTGGGAGAAGGGTCAGCGCTGCTGGGAGAAGGGTCAGCGCTGCTGGGAGAAGGGTCAGCGCTACTGGGAGAAGGGTCAGCGCTACTGGGACTAGGGTCAGCGCTTCTGGGTGAAGGGTCAGCGCTGCTGGGAGAAGGGTCAGCGCTGCTGGGAGCAGGGTCAGTGCTGCTGGGAGCAGGGTCAGCGCTGCTGGGAGAAGGGTCAGCGCTGCTGGGACCCGGGTCAGCGCTGCTGGGAGCAGGGTCAGCGCTGGGAGCAGGGTCAGCGCTGCTGGGAGAATGGTCAGCGCTGCTGGGAGAATGGTCAGCGCTGCTGTGAGAAGGGTCAGCGCTGCTGGGAGAAGGGTCAGCGCTGGGAGAAGGGTCAGCGCTGCTGGGAGAAGGGTCAGCGCTGCTGGGACTAGGGTCAGCGCTGCTGGGAGAAGGGTCAGCGCTGCTGGGATTAGGGTCAGCGCTTCTGGGTGAAGGGTCAGCGCTGCTGGGAGAAGGGTCAGCGCTGCTGGGAGAAGGGTCAGCGCTGCTGGGAGAAGGGTCAGCGCTGCTGGGAGCAGGGTCAGCGCTGCTGGGAGCAGGGTCAGCGCTGCTGGGAGAAGGGTGAGCGCTGCTGGGACTAGGGTCAGCGCTGCTGGGAGAAGGGTCAGCGCTGCTGGGGGAAGGGTCAGCGCTGCTGGGAGAAGGTTCAGCGCTACTGGGACTAGGGTCAGCGCTACTGGGACTAGGGTCAGCGCTACTGGGACTAGGGTCAGCGCTGCTGGGAGAAGGGTCAGCGCTGCTGGGAGAAGGGTCAGCGCTGCTGGGAGAAGGGTCAGCGCTGCTGGGAGAAGGGTCAGCGCTGCTGGGAGAATGGTCAGTGCTGCTGGGAGCAGGGTCAGCGCTGCTGGGAGCAGGATCAGCGCTGCTGGGAGCAGGGTCAGCGCTGCTGTGAGAAGGGTCAGCGCTGCTGTGAGAAGGGTCAGCGCTGCTGGGAGAAGGGTCAGCACTGCTGGGACCAGGGCCAGCGCTGCTGGGACCAGGGTCAGCGCTGCTGGGAGAGGGGTCAGCGCTGCTGGGACCAGGGCCAGCGCTGCTGGGACCAGGGTCAGCGCTGCTGGGAGAGGGGTCAGTGCTTCTGGGACCAGGGTCAGCGCTGGGACAGGGGTCAGCGCTACTGGGACCAGGGTCAGCGCTGGGAGAGGGGTCAGTGCTGCTGGGACCAGGGTCAGCGCTGGGAGTGGGGTCAGCGCTGCTGGGACCAGGGTCTTTGCTGGGAGAGGGGTCAGCGCTGCTGGGACCAGGGTCAGCGCTGGGAGAGGGGTCAGCGCTGGGAGAAGGGTCAGCGCTGCTGGGACCAGGGTCAGCACTGGGAGCAGGGTCAGCGCTGCTGGGAGAATGGTCAGCGCTGCTGGGAGAATGGTCAGCGCTGCTGGGACCAGGGTCAGCGCTGCTGGGAGAAGGGTCAGCGCTGGCACCAGGGTCAGCACTGCTGGGAGAAGGGTCATCGCTGCTGGGAGAAGGGTCAGCGCTGCTGGGAGAAGGGTCAGCGCTGCTGGGAGAAGGGTCAACGCTGCAGGGACTAGGGTCAGCGCTGCTGGGAGAAGGGTCAGCGCTGCTGGGAGAAGGGTCAGCGCTGCTGGGAGAATGGTCCGCGCTGCTGGGAGAAGGGTCAGCGCTGCTGGGAGAAGGGTCAGCGCTGCTGGGAGAAGGGTCAGCGCTGCTGGGACCAGGGTCAGCGCTGCTGGGAGAAGGGTCAGCGCTGCTGGGAGAAGGGTCAGCGCTGCTGGGAGAAGGGTCAGCGCTGCTGGGAGAAGGGTCAGCGCTGCTGGGAGAAGGGTCAGCGCTGCTGGGAGAAGGGTCAGTGCTGCTGTGAGAAGGGTCAGCGCTGCTGGGTCCAGGGTCAGCACTGCTGGGAGAATGGTCAGCGCTGCTGGGACCAGGGTCAGCGCTGCTGGGACCAGCGTCAGCGCTGCTGGGACCAGGGTCAGCGCTGCTGGGACCAGGGTCAGCGCTGCTGGGAGAAGGGTCAGCGCTGCTGGGAGAAGGGTCAGCGCTTCTGGGACCAGGGTCAGCGCTTCTGGGACCAGGGTCAGCGCTGCTGGGACTAGGGTCAGCGCTGTTGGGAGAAGGGTCAGCGCTGCTGGGAGAAGGGTCAGCGCTGCTGGGAGAAGGGTCAGCGCTACTGGGAGAAGGGTCAGCGCTACTGGGAGAAGGGTCAGCGCGGCTTGGACTAGGGTCGGCGCTGCTGGGAGAAGGGTCAGCGCTGCTGGGAGCAGGGTCAGCGCTGCTGGGAGCAGGGTCAGCGCTGCTGGGAGAAGGGTCAGCGCTGCTGGGAGAAGGGTCAGCGCTGCTGGGAGAAGGGTCAGCGCTGCTGGGAGAAGGGTCAGCGCTGCTGGGAGAAGGGTCAGCGCTGCTGGGACTAGGGTCAGCGCTGCTGGGAGAAGGGTCAGCGCTGCTGGGAGAAGGGTCAGCGCTGCTGGGAGAAGGGTCAGCGCTACTGGGAGAAGGGTCAGCGCTACTGGGACTAGGGTCAGCGCTTCTGGGTGAAGGGTCAGCGCTGCTGGGAGAAGGGTCAGCGCTGCTGGGAGCAGGGTCAGTGCTGCTGGGAGCAGGGTCAGCGCTGCTGGGAGAAGGGTCAGCGCTGCTGGGACCAGGGTCAGCGCTGCTGGGACCAGGGTCAGCGCTGGGAGCAGGGTCAGCGCTGCTGGGAGAATGGTCAGCGCTGCTGGGAGAATGGTCAGCGCTGCTGTGAGAAGGGTCAGCGCTGCTGGGAGAAGGGTCAGCGCTGGGAGAAGGGTCAGCGCTGCTGGGAGAAGGGTCAGCGCTGCTGGGACTAGGGTCAGCGCTGCTGGGAGAAGGGTCAGCGCTGCTGGGATTAGGGTCAGCGCTTCTGGGTGAAGGGTCAGCGCTGCTGGGAGAAGGGTCAGCGCTGCTGGGAGCAGGGTCAGTGCTGCTGGGAGCAGGGTCAGCGCTGCTGGGAGAAGGGTCAGCGCTGCTGGGACCAGGGTCAGCGCTGCTGGGACCAGGGTCAGCGCTGCTGGGACCAGGGTCAGCGCTGGGAGCAGGGTCAGCGCTGCTGGGAGAATGGTCAGCGCTGCTGGGAGAAGGGTCAGCGCTGCTGGGAGAAGGGTCAGCGCTGGGAGAAGGGTCAGCGCTGCTGGGAGAAGGGTCAGCGCTGCTGGGACTAGGGTCAGCGCTGCTGGGAGAAGGGTCAGCGCTGCTGGGATTAGGGTCAGCGCTGCTGGGAGAAGGGTCAGCGCTGCTGGGAGAAGGGTCAGCGCTGCTGGGAGAAGGGTCAGCGCTGCTGGGAGAAGGGTCAGCGCTGCTGGGAGAAGGGTCAGCGCTGCTGGGAGAAGGGTCAGTGCTGCTGGGACCAGGGTCAGCACTGCTGGGAGAAGGGTCAGCGCTGCTGGGAGAAGGGCAGCGCTGCTGGGACTAGGGTCAGCGCTGCTGGGACTAGGGTCAGCGCTGCTGGGACTAGGGTCAGCGCTGCTGGGAGAGGGGTCAGCGCTGCTGGGACTAGGGTCAGCGCTGCTGGGAGAAGGGTCAGTGCTGTGACCGGGGTCAGCGCTGCTGGGACCAGGGTCAGCGCTGCTGGGACCAGGGTCAGCGCTGCTGGGACCAGGGTCAGCGCTGCTGGGAGAAGGGTCAGCACTGCTGGGACCTGAGTCAGCGCTGCTGGGACCAGGGTCAGCGCTGTTGGGAGAAGGGTCAGCGCTGCTGGGAGAAGGGTCAGCGCTACTGGGAGAAGGGTCAGCGCGGCTGGGACTAGGGTCAGCGCTGCTGGGAGAAGGGTCAGCGCTGCTGGGAGAAGGGTCAGCGCTGCTGGGAGAAGGGTCAGCGCTGCTGGGAGAAGGGTCAGCGCTGCTGGGAGAAGGGTCAGCGCTGCTGGGAGAAGGGTCAGCGCTACTGGGACTAGGGTCAGCGCTGCTGGGAGAAGGGTCAGCGCTGCTGGGAGAAGGGTCAACGCTGCTGGGAGAATGGTCAGTGCTGCTGGGAGCAGGGTCAGCGCTGCTGGGAGCAGGGTCAGCGCTGCTGGGAGAAGGGTCAGCGCTGCTGGGAGAAGGGTCAGCGCTGCTGGGAGCAGGGTCAGCGCTGCTGGGAGCAGGGTCAGCGCTGCTGGGAGAAGGGTCAGCGCTGCTGGGAGAAGGGTCAGCGCTACTGGGACTAGGGTCAGCGCTGCTGGGAGAAGGGTCAGCGCTGCTGGGAGAAGGGTCAACGCTGCTGGGAGAATGGTCAGTGCTGCTGGGAGCAGGGTCAGCGCTGCTGGGAGCAGGGTCAGCGCTGCTGGGAGAAGGGTCAGCGCTGCTGGGAGAAGGGTCAGCGCTGCTGGGAGAAGGGTCAGCGCTGCTGTGAGAAGGGTCAGCGCTGCTGTGAGAAGGGTCAGCGCTGCTGGGAGAAGGGTCAGCGCTGCTGGGAGAAGGGTCAGCGCTGCTGGGAGAAGGGTCAGCGCTGCTGGGACCAGGGTCAGCGCTGCTGGGACCACGGTCAGCGCTGCTAGGAGAGGGGTCAGTGCTGCTGGGACCAGGGTCAGTGCTGGGACAGGGGTCAGCGCTACTGGGACCAGGGTCAGCGCTGGGAGAGGGGTCAGTGCTGCTGGGACCAGGGTCAGCGCTGGGAGAGGGGTCAGCGCTGCTGGGACCAGGGTCAGCGCTGCTGGGACCAGGGTCAGCGCTGGGAGAGGGGTCAGCGCTGGGAGAGGGGTCAGCGCTGCTGGGACCAGGGTCAGCGCTGGGAGAAGGGTCAGCGCTGCTGGGAGAAGGGTCAGCGCTGCTGGGAGAAGGGTCAGCGCTGCTGGGAGAAGGGTCAGCGCTGCTGGGACCAGGGTCAGCGCTGCTGGGACCAGGGTCAGCGCTGCTGGGAGAAGGGTCAGCACTGCTGGGACCAGGGTCAGCGCTGCTGGGACCAGGGTCAGCGCTGCTGGGACCAGGGTCAGCGCTGCTGGGAGAAGGGTCAGTGCTGCTGGGAGAAGGGTCAGCGCTGCTGGGACCAGGGTCTGCGCTTCTGGGACCAGGGTCAGCGCTGCTGGGACTAGGGTCAGTGCTGCTGGCAGAAGGGTCAGCGCTGCTGGGAGAAGGGTCAGCGCGGCTGGGACTAGGGTCAGCGCTGCTGGAAGAAGGGTCAGCGCTGCTGGGAGAAGGGTCAGCGCTGCTGGGAGCAGGGTCAGCGCCGCTGGGAGCAGGGTCAGCGCCGCCGGGAGAAGGGTCAGCACTGCTGGGAGCAGGGTCAGCGCTGCTGGGAGCAGGGTCAGCGCTGCTGGGAGCAGGGTCAGCGCTGCTGGGAGCAGGGTCAGCGCTGCTGGGAGCAGGGTCAGCGCTGTTGGGACTAGGGTCAGCGCTGCTGTGAGAAGGGTCAGCGCTACTGGGAGAAGGGTCAGCGCGGCTGGGACTAGGGTCAGCGCTGCTGGGAGAAGGGTCAGCGCTGCTGGGAGAAGGGTCAGCGCTGCTGGGAGAAGGGTCAGCGCTGCTGGGAGAAGGGTCAGCGCTGCTGGGAGCAGGGTCAGCGCTGCTGGGAGAAGGGTCAGCGCTGCTGGGAGAAGGGTCAGCGCTGCTGGGAGAAGGGTCAGCGCTGCTGGGAGCAGGGTCAGCGCTGCTGGGAGCAGGGTCAGCGCTGCTGGGAGCAGGGTCAGCGCTGCTGGGAGAAGGGTCAGCGCTGCTGGGAGAAGGGTCAGCGCTGCTGGGACTAGGGTCAGCGCTGCTGGGAGAAGGGTCAGCGCTGCTGGGAGAAGGGTCAGCGCTGCTGGGAGAAGCTTCAGCGCTACTGGGACTAGGGTCAGCGCTACTGGGACTAGGGTCAGCGCTACTGGGACTAGGGTCAGCGCTGCTGGGAGAAGGGTCAGCGCTGCTGGGAGAAGGGTCAGCGCTGCTGGGAGAAGGGTCAGCGCTGCTGGGAGAAGGGTCAGCGCTGCTGGGAGAATGGTCAGTGCTGCTGGGAGCAGGGTCAGCGCTGCTGGGAGCAGGATCAGCGCTGCTGGGAGAAGGGTCAGCGCTGCTGTGAGAAGGGTCAGCGCTGCTGTGAGAAGGGTCAGCGCTGCTGGGAGAAGGGTCAGCGCTGCTGGGACCAGGGCCAGCGCTGCTGGGACCAGGGTCAGCGCTGCTGGGAGAGGGGTCAGCGCTGCTGGGACCAGGGCCAGCGCTGCTGGGACCAGGGTCAGCGCTGCTGGGAGAGGGGTCAGTGCTTCTGGGACCAGGGTCAGCGCTGGGACAGGGGTCAGCGCTACTGGGACCAGGGTCAGCGCTGGGAGAGGGGTCAGTGCTGCTGGGACCAGGGTCAGCGCTGGGAGAGGGGTCAGCGCTGCTGGGACCAGGGTCTTTGCTGGGAGAGGGGTCAGCGCTGCTGGGACCAGGGTCAGCGCTGGGAGAGGGGTCAGCGCTGGGAGAAGGGTCAGCGCTGCTGGGACCAGGGTCAGCACTGGGAGCAGGGTCAGCGCTGCTGGGAGAATGGTCAGCGCTGCTGGGACCAGGGTCAGCGCTGCTGGGAGAAGGGTCAGCGCTGGCACCAGGGTCAGCACTGCTGGGAGAAGGGTCAGCGCTGCTGGGAAAAGGGTCAGCGCTGCTGGGAAAAGGGTCAGCGCTGCTGGGAGAAGGGTCAGCACTGCTGGGAGAAGGGTCAACGCTGCAGGGACTAGGGTCAGCGCTGCTGGGAGAAGGGTCAGCGCTGCTGGGAGAAGGGTCCGCGCTGCTGGGAGAAGGGTCAGCGCTGCTGGGACCAGGGTCAGCGCTGCTGGGAGAAGGGTCAGCGCTGCTGGGACCAGGGTCAGCGCTGCTGGGACCAGGGTCAGCGCTGCTGGGACCAGGGTCAGCGCTGCTGGGACCAGGGTCAGCGCTGCTGGGACCAGGGTCAGCGCTGCTGGGACTAGGGTCAGCGCTGCTGGGAGAAGGGTCAGCGCTGCTGGGACTAGGGTCAGTGCTGCTGGGAGAAGGGTCAGCGCTGCTGGGAGAAGGGTCAGCGCTGCTGGGACCAGGGTCAGCACTGCTGGGAGAAGGGTCAGCGCTGCTGGGAGAAGGGTCAGAGATGGGAGAGGGGTCAGCGCTGCTGGGAGAAGGGTCAGCACTGCTGGGACCAGGGTCAGCGCTGGAAGAGGGGTCAGCGCTGCTGGGAGAAGGGTCAGCGCTGGGACCGGGGTCAGCCCTGGGAGAGGGGTCAGTGCTGCTGGGAGAAGGGTCAGCGCTGCTGGGAGCAGGGTCAGCGCTGGGAGAAGGGTCAGCGCTGGGAGAAGGGTCAGCGCTGCTGGCAGCAGGGTCAGCGCTGCTGGGAGGAGGGTCAGCGCTGCTGGGAGCAGGGTCAGCGCTGCTGGGAGCAGGGTCAGCGCTGCTGGGACCAGGGTCAGCGCTGCTGGGACCAGGGTCAGCGCTGCTGGGACCAGGGTCAGCGCTGCTGGGACCAGGGTCAGCGCTGGGAGCAGGGTCAGCGCTGCTGGGACCAGGGTTAGCGCTGCTGGGAGAAGGGTCAGCGCTGGGACGGGGGTCAGCGCTGCTGGGACCAGGGTCAGCGCTGCTGGGAGCAGGGTCAGCGCTGCTGGGAGCAGGGTCAGCGCTGCTGGGAGCAGGGTCAGCGCTGCTGGGAGAAGGGTCAGCGCTGCTGGGAGAAGGGTCAGCGCTGCTGGGAGAAGGGTCAGCGCTGCTGGGAGAAGGGTCAGCGCTGCTGGGAGAAGGGTCAGCGCTGCTGGGAGCAGGGTCAGCGCTGCTGGGAGCAGGGTCAGCGCTGCTGGGAGAAGGGTGAGCGCTGCTGGGACTAGGGTCAGCGCTGCTGGGAGAAGGGTCAGCGCTGCTGGGGGAAGGGTCAGCGCTGCTGGGAGAAGGTTCAGCGCTACTGGGACTAGGGTCAGCGCTTCTGGGACTAGGGTCAGCGCTTCTGGGACTAGGGTCAGCGCTGCTGGGAGAAGGGTCAGCGCTGCTGGGAGAAGGGTCAGCGCTGCTGGGAGAAGGGTCAGCGCTGCTGGGAGAAGGGTCAGCGCTGCTGGGAGAATGGTCAGTGCTGCTGGGAGCAGGGTCAGCGCTGCTGGGAGCAGGATCAGCGCTGCTGGGAGCAGGGTCAGCGCTGCTGTGAGAAGGGTCAGCGCTGCTGTGAGAAGGGTCAGCGCTGCTGGGAGAAGGGTCAGCACTGCTGGGACCAGGGCCAGCGCTGCTGGGACCAGGGTCAGCGCTGCTGGGAGAGGGGTCAGCGCTGCTGGGACCAGGGCCAGCGCTGCTGGGACCAGGGTCAGCGCTGCTGGGAGAGGGGTCAGTGCTTCTGGGACCAGGGTCAGCGCTGGGACAGGGGTCAGCGCTACTGGGACCAGGGTCAGCGCTGGGAGAGGGGTCAGTGCTGCTGGGACCAGGGTCAGCGCTGGGAGAGGGGTCAGCGCTGCTGGGACCAGGGTCTTTGCTGGGAGAGGGGTCAGCGCTGCTGGGACCAGGGTCAGCGCTGGGAGAGGGGTCAGCGCTGGGAGAAGGGTCAGCGCTGCTGGGACCAGGGTCAGCACTGGGAGCAGGGTCAGCGCTGCTGGGAGAATGGTCAGCGCTGCTGGGACCAGGGTCAGCGCTGCTGGGAGAAGGGTCAGCGCTGGCACCAGGGTCAGCACTGCTGGGAGAAGGGTCATCGCTGCTGGGAGAAGGGTCAGCGCTGCTGGGAGAAGGGTCAGCGCTGCTGGGAGAAGGGTCAACGCTGCAGGGACTAGGGTCAGCGCTGCTGGGAGAAGGGTCAGCGCTGCTGGGAGAAGGGTCAGCGCTGCTGGGAGAATGGTCCGCGCTGCTGGGAGAAGGGTCAGCGCTGCTGGGACCAGGGTCAGCGCTGCTGGGAGAAGGGTCAGCGCTGCTGGGACCAGGGTCAGCGCTGCTGGGAGAAGGGTCAGCGCTGCTGGGACCAGGGTCAGCGCTGCTGGGACCAGGGTCAGCGCTGCTGGGAGAAGGGTCAGCGCTGCTGGGACTAGGGTCAGTGCTGCTGGGAGAAGGGTCAGCGCTGCTGGGAGAAGGGTCAGCGCTGCTGGGACCAGGGTCAGCGCTGCTGGGACCAGGGTCAGCACTGCTGGGAGAAGGGTCAGCGCTGCTGGGAGAAGGGTCAGAGCTGGGAGAGGGGTCAGCGCTGCTGGGAGAAGGGTCAGCGCTGCTGGGACCAGGGTCAGCGCTGGAAGAGGGGTCAGCGCTGCTGGGAGAAGGGTCAGCGCTGGGACCGGGGTCAGCCCTGGGAGAGGGGACAGTGCTGCTGGGAGAAGGGTCAGCGCTGCTGGGAGAAGGGTCAGCGCTGCTAGGAGAAGGGTCAGCGCTGGGACTAGGGTCAGCGCTGCTGGGACCAGGGTCAGCGCTGCTGGGACCAGGGTCAGCGCTGCTGGGACCAGGGTCAGCGCTGCTGGGACCAGGGTCAGCGCTGCTGGGACCAGGGTCAGCGCTGCTGGGAATAGGGTCAGCGCTGCTGGGACTAGGGTCAGCGCTGCTGGGAGAAGGGTCAGCGCTGGGACCAGAGTCAGCGCTGCTGGGAGAACGGTCAGCGCTGGGACCAGGGTCAGCGCTGCTGGGAGAAGGGTCAGCGCTGCTGGGACTAGGGTCAGCGCTGCTGGGAGCAGGGTCAGCGCTGCTGGGAGCAGGGTCAGCGCTGCTGGGACCAGGGTCAGCGCTGCTGGGACCAGGGTCAGCGCTGCTGGGACCAGGGTTAGCGCTGCTGGGAGAAGGGTCAGCGCTGGGACCGGGGTCAGCGCTGCTGGGACCAGGGTCAGCACTGCTGGGAGCAGGGTCAGCGCTGGGACCAGGGTCAGCGCTGCTGGGAGAGGGGTCAGCGCTGTTGGGAGTGGGGTCAGCGCTGCTGGGACCAGGGTCAGCGCTGGGACCAGGGTCAGCGCTGCTGGGAAAAGGGTCAGCGCTGCTGGGACCGGGGTCAGCACTGCTGGGAGAAGGGTCAGCACTGCTGGGACCGGGGTCAGCGCTGATGGGAGAAGGGTCAACGCTGCTGGGACCGGGGTCAGCGCTGGGAGAAGGGTCAGCGCTGCTGGGAGAAGGGTCAGCGCTGGGAGAAGGGTCAGCGCTGCTGGGGGAAGGGTCAGCGCTGCTGGCAGAAGGGTCAGCGCTGCTGGGAGAAGGGTCAGCGCTGCTGGGAGAAGGGTCAGCGCTGCTGGGAGAAGGGTCAGCGCTGCTGGGAGAAGGGTCAGCGCTGCTGGGAGAAGGGTCAGTGCTGCTGTGAGAAGGGTCAGCGCTGCTGGGTCCAGGGTCAGCACTGCTGGGAGAAGGGTCAGCGCTGCTGGGACCAGGATCAGCGCTGCTGGGACCAGGGTCAGCGCTGCTGGGACCAGGGTCAGCGCTGCTGGGAGAAGGGTCAGCGCTGCTGGGAGAAGGGTCAGCGCTTCTGGGACCAGGGTCAGCGCTTCTGGGACCAGGGTCAGCACTGCTGGGACTAGGGTCAGCGCTGTTGGGAGAAGGGTCAGCGCTGCTGGGAGAAGGGTCAGCGCTGCTGGGAGAAGGGTCAGCGCTACTGGGAGAAGGGTCAGCGCTACTGGGAGAAGGGTCAGCGCGGCTTGGACTAGGGTCAGCGCTGCTGGGAGAAGGGTCAGCGCTGCTGGGAGAAGGGTCAGCGCTGCTGGGAGAAGGGTCAGCGCTGCTGGGAGCAGGGTCAGCGCTGCTGGGAGCAGGGTCAGCGCTGCTGGGAGAAGGGTCAGCGCTGCTGGGAGAAGGGTCAGCGCTGCTGGGAGAAGGGTCAGCGCTGCTGGGAGAAGGGTCAGCGCTGCTGGGAGAAGGGTCAGCACTGCTGGGACTAGGGTCAGCGCTGCTGGGAGAAGGGTCAGCGCTGCTGAGAGAAGGGTCAGCGCTGCTGGGAGAAGGGTCAGCGCTACTGGGACTAGGGTCAGCGCTGCTGGGAGAAGGGTCAGCGCTGCTGGGAGAAGGGTCAGCGCTGCTGGGAGAATGGTCAGTGCTGCTGGGAGCAGGGTCAGTGCTGCTGGGAGCAGGGTCAGCGCTGCTGTGAGAAGGGTCAGGGCTGCTGGGAGAAGGGTCAGCGCTGCTGGGAGAAGGGTCAGCGCTGCTGGGACCAGGGTCAGCGCTGCTGGGACCAGGGTCAGCACTGCTGGGACCAGGGTCAGCGCTGCTGGGACCAGGGTCAGCGCTGCTAGGAGAGGGGTCAGTGCTGCTGGGACCAGGGTCAGCGCTGGGACAGGGGTCAGCGCTACTGGGACCAGGGTCAGCGCTGGGAGAGGGGTCAGTGCTGCTGGGACCAGGGTCAGCACTGGGAGAGGGGTCAGCGCTGCTGGGACCAGGGTCAGCGCTGCTGGGACCAGGGTCAGCGCTGGGAGAGGGGTCAGCGCTGGGAGAGGGGTCAGCGCTGCTGGGACCAGGGTCAGCGCTGGGAGAAGGGTCAGCGCTGCTGGGAGAAGGGTCAGCGCTGCTGGGAGAAGGGTCAGCGCTGCTGGGACCAGGGTCAGCGCTGCTGGGACCAGGGTCAGCGCTGCTGGGAGAAGGGTCAGCGCTGCTGGGAGAAGGGTCAGCGCTGCTGGGACCAGGGTCAGCGCTGCTGGGACCAGGGTCAGCGCTGCTGGGACCAGGGTCAGCGCTGCTGGGAGAAGGGTCAGCGCTGCTGGGACTAGGGTCAGCGCTGCTGGGAGAAGGGTCAGCGCTGGGACCGGGGTCAGCGCTGCTGGGACCAGGGTCAGCGCTGCTGGGACCAGGGTCAGCGCTGCTGGGACCAGGGTCAGCGCTGCTGGGACCAGGGTCAGCGCTGCTGGGACCAGGGTCAGCGCTGCTGGGACCAGGGTCAGCGCTGGGAGCAGGGTCAGCGCTGCTGGGAGAATGGTCAGCGCTGCTGGGAGAAGGGTCAGCGCTGGGAGAAGGGTCAGCGCTGCTGGGAGAAGGGTCAGCGCTGCTGGGACTAGGGTCAGCGCTGCTGGGAGAAGGGTCAGCGCTGCTGGGACTAGGGTCAGCGCTGCTGGGAGAAGGGTCAGCGCTGCTGGGAGAAGGGTCAGCGCTGCTGGGAGAAGGGTCAGTGCTGCTGGGACCAGGGTCAGCGCTGCTGGGAGAAGGGTCAGCGCTGCTGGGAGAAGGGCAGCGCTGCTGGGACTAGGGTCAGCGCTGCTGGGACTAGGGTCAGCGCTGCTGGGACTAGGGTCAGCGCTGCTGGGAGAAGGGTCAGCGCTGTGACCGGGGTCAGCGCTGCTGGGGCTAGGGTCAGCGCTGCTGGGAGAAGGGTCAGCGCTGCTGGGACCAGGGTCAGCGCTGGGAGAAGGCTCAGCGCTGGGAGAAGGGTCTGCGCTGGGAACGGGGTCAGCGCTGATGGGAGAAGGGTCAACGCTGCTGGGACTAGGGTCAGCGCTGCTGGGAGAAGGGTCAGCGCTGCTGGGACCGGGGTCAGCGCTGGGAGAAGGGTCAGCGCTGCTGGGAGAAGGGTCAGCGCTGCTGGCAGAAGGGTCAGCGCTGCTGGCAGAAGGGTCAGCGCTGCTGGCAGAAGGGTCAGCGCTGCTGGCAGCAGGGTCAGCGCTGCTGGCAGAAGGGTCAGTGCTGCTGTGAGAAGGGTCAGCGCTGCTGGGTCCAGGGTCAGCACTGCTGGGAGAAGGGTCAGCGCTGCTGGGACCAGGGTCAGCGCTGCTGGGACCAGGGTCAGCGCTGCTGGGAGAAGGGTCAGCACTGCTGGGACCTGGGTCAGCGCTGCTGGGACCAGGGTCAGCGCTGCTGGGACCAGGGTCAGCGCTGCTGGGACCAGGGTCAGCGCTGTTGGGAGAAGGGTCAGCGCTGCTGGGAGAAGGGTCAGCGCTACTGGGAGAAGGGTCAGCGCGGCTGGGACTAGGGTCAGCGCTGCTGGGAGAAGGGTCAGCGCTGCTGGGAGAAGGGTCAGCGCTGCTGGGAGAAGGGTCAGCGCTGCTGGGAGAAGGGTCAGCGCTGCTGGGAGAAGGGTCAGCGCTGCTGGGAGAAGGGTCAGCGCTACTGGGACTACGGTCAGCGCTGCTGGGAGAAGGGTCAGCGCTGCTGGGAGAAGGGTCAACGCTGCTGGGAGAATGGTCAGTGCTGCTGGGAGCAGGGTCAGCGCTGCTGGGAGCAGGGTCAGCGCTGCTGGGAGAAGGGTCAGCGCTGCTGGGAGAAGGGTCAGCGCTGCTGGGAGAAGGGTCAGCGCTGCTGGGACCAGGGTCAGCGCTGCTGGGACCAGGGTCAGCGCTGCTGGGACCAGGGTCAGCGCTGCTGGGACCAGGGTCAGCGCTGCTAGGAGAGGGGTCAGTGCTGCTGGGACCAGGGTCAGTGCTGGGACAGGGGTCAGCGCTACTGGGACCAGGGTCAGCGCTGGGAGAGGGGTCAGTGCTGCTGGGTCCAGGGTCAGCGCTGGGAGAGGGGTCAGCGCTGCTGGGACCAGGGTCAGCGCTGCTGGGACCAGGGTCAGCGCTGGGAGAGGGGTCAGCGCTGGGAGAGGGGTCAGCGCTGGGAGAGGGGTCAGCGCTGGGAGAGGGGTCAGCGCTGCTGGGACCAGGGTCAGCGCTGGGAGAAGGGTCAGCGCTGGGAGCAGGGTCAGCGCTGCTGGGAGAAGGGTCAGCGCTGCTGGGAGAAGGGTCAGCGCTGCTGGGACCAGGGTCAGCGCTGCTGGGACCAGGGTCAGCGCTGCTGGGACCAGGGTCAGCGCTGCTGGGACCAGTGTCAGCGCTGCTGGGAGAAGGGTCAGCGCTGGGACCGGGGTCAGCGCTGCTGGGAGAAGGGTCAGCGCTGCTGGGACCAGGGTCAGCGCTGGGAGCAGGGTCAGCGCTGCTGGGAGAATGGTCAGCGCTGCTGGGAGAAGGGTCAGCGCTGCTGGGACCAGGGTCAGCGCTGGGACCGGGGTCAGCGCTGCTGGGACTAGGGTCAGCGCTGCTGGGAGAAGGGTCAGCGCTGGGAGCAGGGTCAGCGCTGCTGGGAGAAGGGTCAGCGCTGCTGGGAGAAGGGTCAGCGCTGCTGGGAGAAGGGTCAGCGCTGCTGGGAGAAGGGTCAGCGCTGCTGGGACCGGGGTCAGCACTGCTGGGAGAAGGGTCAGCGCTGCTGGGACCGGGGTCAGCGCTGGGAGTGGGGTCAGCGCTGCTGGGACCAGGGTCAGCGCTGCTGGGAGAAGGGTCAGCGCTGCTGGGAGAAGGGTCAGCGCTGCTGGGACCAGGGTCAGCGCTGGGACTGGGGTCAGCGCTGCTGGGAGACGGGTCAGCGCTGCTGGGAGAAGGGTCAGCGCTGCTGGGAGAAGGGTCAGCGCTGCTGGGAGAAGGGTCAGCGCTGCTGGGAGAAGGGTCAGCGCTGCTGGGACGAGGGTCAGCGCTGGGAGAAGGGTCAGCGCTGGGAGAAGGGTCAGCGCTGGGAGAAGGGTCAGCGCTGCTGGGAAAAGGGTCAGCGCTGCTGGGACCGGGGTCAGCACTGCTGGGAGAAGGGTCAGCACTGCTGGGACCGGGGTCAGCGCTGATGGGAGAAGGGTCAACGCTGCTGGGACCGGGGTCAGCGCTGGGAGAAGGGTCAGCGCTGCTGGGAGAAGGGTCAGCGCTGGGAGAAGGGTCAGCGCTGCTGGGGGAAGGGTCAGCGCTGCTGGCAGAAGGGTCAGCGCTGCTGGGAGAAGGGTCAGCGCTGCTGGGAGAAGGGTCAGTGCTGCTGTGAGAAGGGTCAGCGCTGCTGGGTCCAGGGTCAGCACTGCTGGGAGAAGGGTCAGCGCTGCTGGGACCAGGATCAGCGCTGCTGGGACCAGGATCAGCGCTGCTGGGACCAGGGTCAGCGCTGCTGGGAGAAGGGTCAGCGCTGCTGGGAGAAGGGTCAGCGCTTCTGGGACCAGGGTCAGCGCTTCTGGGACCAGGGTCAGCACTGCTGGGACTAGGGTCAGCGCTGTTGGTAGAAGGGTCAGCGCTGCTGGGAGAAGGGTCAGCGCTGCTGGGAGAAGGGTCAGCGCTACTGGGAGAAGGGTCAGCGCGGCTTGGACTAGGGTCAGCGCTGCTGGGAGAAGGGTCAGCGCTGCTGGGAGAAGGGTCAGCGCTGCTGGGAGAAGGGTCAGCGCTGCTGGGAGCAGGGTCAGCGCTGCTGGGAGCAGGGTCAGCGCTGCTGGGAGCAGGGTCAGCGCTGCTGGGAGAAGGGTCAGCGCTGCTGGGAGAAGGGTCAGCGCTGCTGGGAGAAGGGTCAGCGCTGCTGGGAGAAGGGTCAGCGCTGCTGGGACTAGGGTCAGCGCTGCTGGGAGAAGGGTCAGCGCTGCTGAGAGAAGGGTCAGCGCTGCTGGGAGAAGGGTCAGCGCTACTGGGACTAGGGTCAGCGCTGCTGGGAGAAGGGTCAGCGCTGCTGGGAGAAGGGTCAGCGCTGCTGGGAGAATGGTCAGTGCTGCTGGGAGCAGGGTCAGTGCTGCTGGGAGCAGGGTCAGCGCTGCTGTGAGAAGGGTCAGCGCTGCTGGGAGAAGGGTCAGCGCTGCTGGGACCAGGGTCAGCGCTGCTGGGACCAGGGTCAGCGCTGCTGGGACCAGGGTCAGCGCTGCTAGGAGAGGGGTCAGTGCTGCTGGGACCAGGGTCAGCGCTGGGACAGGGGTCAGCGCTACTGGGACCAGGGTCAGCGCTGGGAGAGGGGTCAGTGCTGCTGGGACCAGGGTCAGCACTGGGAGAGGGGTCAGCGCTGCTGGGACCAGGGTCAGCGCTGCTGGGACCAGGGTCAGCGCTGGGAGAAGGGTCAGCGCTGCTGGGAGAAGGGTCAGCGCTGCTGGGAGAAGGGTCAGCGCTGCTGGGACCAGGGTCAGCGCTGCTGGGACCAGGGTCAGCGCTGCTGGGAGAAGGGTCAGCGCTGCTGGGACCAGGGTCAGCGCTGCTGGGACCAGGGTCAGCGCTGCTGGGACCAGGGTCAGCGCTGCTGGGACCAGGGTCAGCGCTGCTGGGACTAGGGTCAGCGCTGCTGGGAGAAGGGTCAGCGCTGGGACCGGGGTCAGCGCTGCTGGGACCAGGGTCAGCGTTGCTGGGACCAGGGTCAGCGCTGCTGGGACCAGGGTCAGCGCTGCTGGGACCAGGGTCAGCGCTGGGAGCAGGGTCAGCGCTGCTGGGAGAATGGACAGCGCTGCTGGGAGAAGGGTCAGCGCTGGGAGAAGGGTCAGCGCTGCTGGGAGAAGGGTCAGCGCTGCTGGGAGAAGGGTCAGCGCTGCTGGGACTAGGGTCAGCGCTGCTGGGAGAAGGGTCAGCGCTGCTGGGACTAGGGTCAGCGCTGCTGGGACTAGGGTCAGCGCTGCTGGGAGAAGGGTCAGCGCTGCTGGGAGAAGGGTCAGCGCTGCAGGGAGAAGGGTCAGTGCTGCTGGGACCAGGGTCAGCGCTGCTGGGAGAAGGGTCAGCGCTGCTGGGAGAAGGGCAGCGCTGCTGGGACTAGGGTCAGCGCTGCTGGGACTAGGGTCAGCGCTGCTGGGACTAGGGTCAGCGCTGCTGGGACTAGGGTCAGCGCTGCTGGGAGAAGGGTCAGCGCTGTGACCGGGGTCAGCGCTGCTGGGGCTAGGGTCAGCGCTGCTGGGAGAAGGGTCAGCGCTGCTGGGACCAGGGTCAGCGCTGGGAGAAGGCTCAGCGCTGGGAGAAGGGTCTGCGCTGGGACCGGGGTCAGCGCTGATGGGAGAAGGGTCAACGCTGCTGGGACCGGGGTCAGCGCTGGGAGAAGGGTCAGCGCTGCTGGGAGAAGGGTCAGCGCTGCTGGCAGAAGGGTCAGCGCTGCTGGCAGCAGGGTCAGCGCTGCTGGCAGAAGGGTCAGTGCTGCTGTGAGAAGGGTCAGCGCTGCTGGGTCCAGGGTCAGCACTGCTGGGAGAAGGGTCAGCGCTGCTGGGACCAGGGTCAGCGCTGCTGGGACCAGGGTCAGCGCTGCTGGGAGAAGGGTCAGCACTGCTGGGACCTGGGTCAGCGCTGCTGGGACCAGGGTCAGCGCTGCTGGGACCAGGGTCAGCGCTGCTGGGACCAGGGTCAGCGCTGTTGGGACCAGGGTCAGCGCTGCTGGGAGAAGGGTCAGCGCTACTGGGAGAAGGGTCAGCGCGGCTGGGACTAGGGTCAGCGCTGCTGGGAGAAGGGTCAGCGCTGCTGGGAGAAGGGTCAGCGCTGCTGGGAGAAGGGTCAGCGCTGCTGGGAGAAGAGTCAGCGCTGCTGGGAGAAGGGTCAGCGCTGCTGGGAGAAGGGTCAGCGCTACTGGGACTACGGTCAGCGCTGCTGGGAGAAGGGTCAGCGCTGCTGGGAGAAGGGTCAACGCTGCTGGGAGCAGGGTCAGTGCTGCTGGGAGCAGGGTCAGTGCTGCTGGGAGCAGGGTCAGCGCTGCTGGGAGAAGGGTCAGCGCTGCTGGGAGAAGGGTCAGCGCTGCTGGGACCAGGGTCAGCGCTGCTGGGACCAGGGTCAGCGCTGCTGGGACCAGGGTCAGCGCTGCTAGGAGAGGGGTCAGTGCTGCTGGGACCAGGGTCAGTGCTGGGACAGGGGTCAGCGCTACTGGGACCAGGGTCAGCGCTGGGAGAGGGGTCAGTGCTGCTGGGTCCAGGGTCAGCGCTGGGAGAGGGGTCAGCGCTGCTGGGACCAGGGTCAGCGCTGCTGGGACCAGGGTCAGCGCTGGGAGAGGGGTCAGCGCTGGGAGAGTGGTCAGCGCTGGGAGAGGGGTCAGCGCTGGGAGAGGGGTCAGCGCTGCTGGGACCAGGGTCAGCGCTGGGAGAAGGGTCAGCGCTGGGAGAAGGGTCAGCGCTGCTGGGAGAAGGGTCAGCGCTGCTGGGAGAAGGGTCAGCGCTGCTGGGACCAGGGTCAGCGCTGCTGGGACCAGGGTCAGCGCTGCTGGGAGAAGGGTCAGCGCTGCTGGGACCAGTGTCAGTGCTGCTGGGAGAAGGGTCAGCGCTGGGACCGGGGTCAGCGCTGCTGGGAGAAGGGTCAGCGCTGCTGGGACCAGGGTCAGCGCTGGGAGCAGGGTCAGCGCTGCTGGGAGAATGGTCAGCGCTGCTGGGACCAGGGTCAGCGCTGGGACCGGGGTCAGCGCTGCTGGGACTAGGGTCAGCGCTGCTGGGAGAAGGGTCAGCGCTGGGAGCAGGGTCAGCGCTGCTGGGAGAAGGGTCAGCGCTGCTGGGAGAAGGGTCAGCGCTGCTGGGACCGGGGTCAGCACTGCTGGGAGAAGGGTCAGCGCTGCTGGGACCAGGGTCAGCGCTGGGAGTGGGGTCAGCGCTGCTGGGACCAGGGTCAGCGCTGCTGGGAGAAGGGTCAGCGCTGCTGGGAGAAGGGTCAGCGCTGCTGGGACCAGGGTCAGCGCTGCTGGGACCAGGGTCAGCGCTGGGACTGGGGTCAGCGCTGCTGGGAGACGGGTCAGCGCTGCTGGGAGAAGGGTCAGCGCTGCTGGGAGAAGGGTCAGCGCTGCTGGGAGAAGGGTCAGCGCTGGGAGAAGGGTCAGCGCTGGGAGAAGGGTCAGCGCTGGGAGAAGGGTCAGCGCTGGGAGAAGGGTCAGCGCTGCCTGGAGAAGGGTCAGCGCTGGGAGCAGGGTCAGCGCTGGGATCAGGGTCAGCGCTGCTGGGAGAAGGGTCAGCGTTGGGACCAGGGTCAGCGCTGGTACGAGGCTCAGCGCTGGGAGCAGGGTCAGCGCTGGGAGAAGGGTCAGCGCTGGGAGAAGGGTCAGCGCTGGGAGAAGGATCAGCGCTGGGACCGGGGTCAGCGCTGATGGGAGAAGGGTCAGCGCTGCTGGGACCGGGGTCAGCGCTGGGAGAAGGGTCAGCGCTGCTGGGAGAAGGGTCAGCGCTGCTGGGAGAAGGGTCAGCGCTGGGAGAAGGGTCAGCGCTGCTGGGGGAAGGGTCAGCGCTGCTGGGAGAAGGGTCAGCGCTGCTGGGAGAAGGGTCAGCGCTGCTGGGAGAAGGGTCAGCGCTGCTGGGACCAGGGTCAGCACTGCTGGGAGAAGGGTCAGCGCTGCTGGGACCAGGGTCAGCGCTGCTGGGACCAGGGTCAGCGCTGGGACTGGGGTCAGCGCTGCTGGGAGACGGGTCAGCGCTGCTGGGAGAAGGGTCAGCGCTGCTGGGAGAAGGGTCAGCGCTGCTGTGAGAAGGGTCAGCGCTGCTGTGAGAAGGGTCAGCGCTGCTGGGTCCAGGGTCAGCACTGCTGGGAGAAGGGTCAGCGCTGCTGGGACCAGGGTCAGCGCTGCTGGGTCCAGGGTCAGCGCTGCTGGGACCAGGGTCAGCGCTGCTGGGACCAGGGTCAGCGCTGCTGGGAGAAGGGTCAGCGCTTCTGGGACCAGGGTCAGTGCTTCTGGGACCAGGGTCAGCGCTTCTGGGACCAGAGTCAGCGCTGCTGGGACTAGGGTCAGCGCTGTTGGGAGAAGGGTCAGCGCTGTTGGGAGAAGGGTCAGCGCTGCTGGGAGAAGGGTCAGCGCTGCTGGGAGAAGGGTCAGCGCTACTGGGAGAAGGGTCAGCGCGGCTTGGACTAGGGTCAGCGCTGCTGGGAGAAGGGTCAGCGCTGCTGGGAGAAGGGTCAGCGCTGCTGGGAGAAGGGTCAGCGCTGCTGGGAGAAGGGTCAGCGCTGCTGGGAGAAGGGTCAGCGCTGCTGGGAGAAGGGTCAGCGCTGCTGGGAGCAGGGTCAGCGCTGCTGGGAGAAGGGTCAGCGCTGCTGGGAGAAGGGTCAGCGCTGCTGGGAGAAGGGTCAGCGCTGCTGGGAGAAGGGTCAGCGCTGCTGGGAGAAGGGTCAGCGCTGCTGGGAGAAGGGTCAGCGCTGCTGGGACTAGGGTCAGCGCTGCTGGGAGAAGGGTCAGCGCTGCTGGGAGAAGGGTCAGCGCTACTGGGACTAGGGTCAGCGCTGCTGGGAGAAGGGTCAGCGCTGCTGGGAGAAGGGTCAGCGCTGCTGGGAGAAGGGTCAGCGCTGCTGGGAGAATGGTCAGTGCTGCTGGGAGCAGGGTCAGTGCTGCTGGGAGCAGGGTCAGCGCTGCTGTGAGAAGGGTCAGCGCTGCTGGGAGAAGGGTCAGCGCTGCTGGGAGAAGGGTCAGCGCTGCTGGGAGAAGGGTCAGCGCGCTGCTGGGACCAGGGTCAGCGCTGCTGGGACCAGGGTCAGCGCTGCTAGGAGAGGGGTCAGTGCTGCTGGGACCAGGGTCAGCGCTGGGACAGGGGTCAGCGCTACTGGGACCAGGGTCAGCGCTGGGAGAGGGGTCAGTGCTGCTGGGACCAGGGTCAGCACTGGGAGAGGGGTCAGCGCTGCTGGGACCAGGGTCAGCGCCGCTGGGACCAGGGTCAGCGCTGGGAGAGGGGTCAGCGCTGGGAGAGGGGTCAGCGCTGGGAGAGGGGTCAGCGCTGCTGGGACCAGGGTCAGCGCTGGGAGAAGGGTCAGCGCTGCTGGGAGAAGGGTCAGCGCTGCTGGGAGAAGGGTCAGCGCTGCTGGGACCAGGGTCAGCGCTGCTGGGACCAGGGTCAGCGCTGCTGGGACCAGGGTCAGCGCTGCTGGGACCAGGGTCAGCGCTGCTGGGACCAGGGTCAGCGCTGCTGGGACCAGGGTCAGCGCTGCTGGGAGAAGGGTCAGCGCTGCTGGGACTAGGGTCAGCGCTGCTGGGAGAAGGGTCAGCGCTGGGACCGGGGTCAGCGCTGCTGGGACCAGGGTCAGCGCTGCTGGGACCAGGGTCAGCGCTGCTGGGACCAGGGTCAGCGCTACTGGGACCAGGGTCAGCGCTGCTGGGACCAGGGTCAGCGCTGCTGGGAGAATGGTCAGCGCTGCTGGGAGAAGGGTCAGCGATGCTGGGAGATGGGTCAGCGCTGCTGGGAGAAGGGTCAGCGCTGCTGGGAGAAGGGTCAGCGCTGCTGGGAGAAGGGTCAGCGCTGCTGGGACTAGGGTCAGCGCTGCTGGGAGAAGGGTCAGCGCTGCTGGGACTAGGGTCAGCGCTGCTGGGAGAAGGGTCAGCGCTGCTGGGAGAAGGGTCAGCGCTGCTGGGAGAAGGGTCAGCGCTGCTGGGAGAAGGGTCAGCGCTGCTGGGAGAAGGGTCAGCGCTGCTGGGAGAAGGGCAGCGCTGCTGGGACTAGGGTCAGCGCTGCTGGGACTAGGGTCAGCGCTGCTGGGAGAGGGGTCAGCGCTGCTGGGACTAGGGTCAGCGCTGCTGGGAGAAGGGTCAGCGCTGTGACCGGGGTCAGCGCTGCTGGGACTAGGGTCAGCGCTGCTGGGAGAAGGGTCAGCGCTGCTGGGACCAGGGTCAGCGCTGGGAGAAGGCTCAGCTCTGGGAGAAGGGTCAGCGCTGGGACCGGGGTCAGCGCTGATGGGAGAAGGGTCAACGCTGCTGGGACCGGGGTCAGCGCTGGGAGAAGGGTCAGCGCTGCTGGGAGAAGGGTCAGCGCTGCTGGGAGAAGGGTCAGCGCTGCTGGGAGAAGGGTCAGCGCTGCTGGGAGAAGGGTCAGCGCTGCTGGGAGAAGGGTCAGCGCTGCTGGGGGAAGGGTCAGCGCTGCTGGCAGAAGGGTCAGCGCTGCTGGCAGAAGGGTCAGCGCTGCTGGCAGAAGGGTCAGCGCTGCTGTGAGAAGGGTCAGCGCTCCTGGGCCCAGGGTCAGCACTGTTGGGAGAAGGGTCAGCGCTGCTGGGACCAGGGTCAGCGCTGCTGGGACCAGGGTCAGCGCTGCTGGGACCAGGGTCAGCGCTGCTGGGACCAGGGTCAGCGCTGCTGGGACCAGGGTCAGCGCTGCTGGGACCAGGGTCAGCGCTGCTGGGAGAAGGGTCAGCGCTGCTGGGACCAGGGTCAGCGCTGCTGGGACCAGGGTCAGCGCTGCTGGGACCAGGGTCAGCGCTGCTGGGAGAAGGGTCAGCGCTGCTGGGAGAAGGGTCAGCGCTGCTGGGAGAAGGGTCAGCGCTGCTGGGAGAAGGGTCAGCGCTACTGGGAGAAGGGTCAGCGCTACTGGGAGAAGGGTCAGCGCTACTGGGAGAAGGGTCAGCGCTGCTGGGAGAAGGGTCAGCGCTGCTGGGAGAAGGGTCAGCGCTGCTGGGAGAAGGGTCAGCGCTACTGGGACTAGGGTCAGCACTGCTGGGAGAAGGGTCAGCGCTGCTGGGAGAAGGGTCAACGCTGCTGGGAGAATGGTCAGTGCTGCTGGGAGCAGGGTCAGCGCTGCTGGGAGCAGGGTCAGCGCTGCTGGGAGAAGGGTCAGCGCTGCTGGGAGAAGGGTCAGCGCTGCTGTGAGAAGGGTCAGCGCTGCTGGGAGAAGGGTCAGCGCTGCTGGGAGAAGGGTCAGCGCTGCTGGGAGAAGGGTCAGCGCTGCTGGGAGAAGGGTCAGCGCTGCTGGGACCAGGGTCAGCGCTGCTGGGACCAGGGTCAGCGCTGCTGGGACCAGGGTCAGCGCTGCTAGGAGAGGGGTCAGTGCTGCTGGGACCAGGGTCAGTGCTGGGACAGGGGTCAGCGCTACTGGGACCAGGGTCAGCGCTGGGAGAGGGGTCAGTGCTGCTGGGACCAGGGTCAGCGCTGGGAGAGGGGTCAGCGCTGCTGGGACCAGGGTCAGCGCTGCTGGGACCAGGGTCAGCGCTGGGAGAGGGGTCAGCGCTGGGAGAGGGGTCAGCGCTGCTGGGACCAGGGTCAGCGCTGGGAGAAGGGTCAGCGCTGGGAGCAGGGTCAGCGCTGCTGGGAGAAGGGTCAGCGCTGCTGGGAGAAGGGTCAGCGCTGCTGGGACCAGGGTCAGCGCTGCTGGGAGAAGGGTCAGCGCTGCTGGGACCAGGGTCAGCGCTGCTGGGAGAAGGGTCAGCGCTGGGACCGGGGTCAGCGCTGCTGGGACCAGGGTCAGCGCTGCTGGGACCAGGGTCAGCGCTGCTGGGACCAGGGTCAGCGCTGGGAGCAGGGTCAGCGCTGCTGGGAGAATGGTCAGCGCTGCTGGGACCAGGGTCAGCGCTGGGACCGGGGTCAGCGCTGCTGGGACTAGGGTCAGCGCTGCTGGGAGAAGGGTCAGCGCTGCTGGGAGAAGGGTCAGCGCTGCTGGGACCGGGGTCAGCACTGCTGGGAGAAGGGTCAGCGCTGCTGGGACCAGGGTCAGCGCTGGGAGTGGGGGCAGCGCTGCTGGGACCAGGGTCAGCGCTGCTGGGAGAAGGGTCAGCGCTGCTGGGAGAAGGGTCAGCGCTGCTGGGACCAGGGTCAGCGCTGGGACTGGGGTCAGCGCTGCTGGGAGAAGGGTCAGCGCTGCTGGGAGAAGGGTCAGCGCTGCTGGGAGAAGGGTCAGCGCTGCTGGGAGAAGGGTCAGCGCTGCTGGGACGAGGGTCAGCGCTGGGAGAAGGGTCAGCGCTGGGAGAAGGGTCAGCGCTGCCTGGAGAAGGGTCAGCGCTGGGAGCAGGGTCAGCGCTGGGATCAGGGTCAGCGCTGCTGGGAGAAGGGTCAGCGTTGGGACCAGGGTCAGCGCTGGTACTAGGCTCAGCGCTGGGAGCAGGGTCAGCGCTGGGAGAAGGGTCAGCGCTGGGAGAAGGGTCAGCGCTGGGAGAAGGATCAGCGCTGGGAGTAGGATCAGCGCTGGGACCGGGGTCAGCGCTGATGGGAGAAGGGTCAGCGCTGCTGGGACCGGGGTCAGCGCTGGGAGAAGGGTCAGCGCTGCTGGGAGAAGGGTCAGCGCTGCTGGGAGAAGGGTCAGCGCTGCTGGGAGAAGGGTCAGCGCTGGGAGAAGGGTCAGCGCTGCTGGGGGAAGGGTCAGCGCTGCTGGGAGAAGGGTCAGCGCTGCTGGGAGAAGGGTCAGCGCTGCTGGGAGAAGGGTCAGCGCTGCTGGGAGAAGGGTCAGCGCTGCTGGGACCAGGGTCAGCACTGCTGGGACCAGGGTCAGCACTGCTGGGAGAACGGTCAGCGCTGCTGGGACCAGGGTCAGCGCTGCTGTGACCAGGGTCAGCGCTGCTGGGAGAAGGGTCAGTGCTGCTGGGAGAATGGTCAGCGCTGCTGGGACCAGGGTCAGCGCTTCTGGGACCAGGGTCAGCGCTGCTGGGACTAGGGTCAGCGCTGCTGGGAGAAGGGTCAGCGCGGCTGGGACTAGGGTCAGCGCTGCTGGAAGAAGGGTCAGCGCTGCTGGGAGAAGGGTCAGCGCTGCTGGGAGAAGGGTCAGCGCTGCTGGGAGCAGGGTCAGCGCTGCTGGGAGCAGGGTCAGCGCTGCTGGGAGAAGGGTCAGCACTGCTGGGAGCAGGGTCAGCGCTGCTGGGAGCAGGGTCAGCGCTGCTGGGAGAAGGGTCAGCGCTGCTGGTAGAAGGGTCAGCGCTGCTGGGAGAAGGGTCAGCGCTGCTGGGAGAAGGGTCAGCGCTACTGGGAGAAGGGTCAGCGCGGCTGGGACTAGGGTCAGCGCTGCTGGGAGAAGGGTCAGCGCTGCTGGGAGAAGGGTCAGCGCTGCTGGGAGCAGGGTCAGCGCTGCTGGGAGAAGGGTCAGCGCTGCTGGGAGAAGTGTCAGCGCTGCTGGGAGCAGGGTCAGCGCTGCTGGGAGAAGGGTCAGCGCTGCTGGGAGAAGGGTCAGCGCTGCTGGGACTAGGGTCAGTGCTGCTGGGAGAAGGGTCAGCGCTACTGGGAGAAGGGTCAGCGCGGCTGGGACTAGGGTCAGCGCTGCTGGGAGAAGGGTCAGCGCTGCTGGGAGAAGGGTCAGCGCTGCTGGGAGCAGGGTCAGCGCTGCTGGGAGAAGGGTCAGCGCTGCTGGGAGAAGTGTCAGCGCTGCTGGGAGCAGGGTCAGCGCTGCTGGGAGAAGGGTCAGCGCTGCTGGGAGAAGGGTCAGCGCTGCTGGGACTAGGGTCAGTGCTGCTGGGAGAAGGGTCAGCGCTGCTGGGAGAAGGGTCAGCGCTGCTGGGAGAAGGGTCAGCGCTACTGGGACTAGGGTCAGCGCTACTGGGACTAGGGTCAGCGCTACTGGGACTAGGGTCAGCGCTGCTGGGAGAAGGGTCAGCGCTGCTGGGAGAAGGGTCAGCGCTGCTGGGAGAATGGTCAGCGCTGCTGGGAGCAGGGTCAGCGCTGCTGGGAGCAGGGTCAGCGCTGCTGGGAGAAGGGTCAGCGCTGCTGTGAGAAGGGTCAGCGCTGCTGGGAGAAGGGTCAGCGCTGCTGGGAGAAGGGTCAGCACTGCTGGGACCAGGGCCAGCGCTGCTGGGACCAGGGTCAGCGCTGCTGGGAGAGGGGTCAGCGCTGCTGGGACCAGGGCCAGCGCTGCTGGGACCAGGGTCAGCGCTGCTGGGAGAGGGGTCAGTGCTTCTGGGACCAGGGTCAGCGCTGGGACAGGGGTCAGCGCTACTGGGACCAGTGTCAGCGCTGGGAGAGGGGTCAGTGCTGCTGGGACCAGGGTCAGCGCTGGGAGAGGGGTCAGCGCTGCTGGGACCAGGGTCTTTGCTGGGAGAGGGGTCAGCGCTGCTGGGACCAGGGTCAGCGCTGGGAGAGGGGTCAGCGCTGGGAGAAGGGTCAGCGCTGCTGGGACAAGGGTCAGCACTGGGAGCAGGGTCAGCGCTGCTGGGAGAAGGGTCAGCGCTGCTGGGAGAAGTGTCAGCGCTGCTGGGAGAAGGGTCAGCGCTGCTGGGAGAAGGGTCAGCGCTGCTGGGAGAAGGGTTAGCGCTGGGAGAGGGGTCAGCGCTGCTGGGAGAAGGGTCAGCGCTGCTGGGACCAGGGTCAGCGCTGGGAGAGGGGTCAGCGCTGCTGGGACCAGGGTCTTTGCTGGGAGAGGGGTCAGCGCTGCTGGGACCAGGGTCAGCGCTGGGAGAGTGGTCAGCGCTGGGAGAAGGGTCAGCGCTGGGAGAAGGGTCAGCGCTGCTGGGACCAGGGTCAGCACTGGGAGCAGGGTCAGCGCTGCTGGGAGAAGGGTCAGCGCTGCTGGGAGAAGGGTCAGCGCTGGGAGAGTGGTCAGCGCTGCTGGGACTAGGGTCAGCGCTGCTGGGACCAGGGTCAGCGCTGCTGGGAGAAGGGTCAGCGCTGCTGGGAGCAGGGTCAGCGCTGCTGGGAGCAGGGTCAGCGCTGCTGGGAGCAGGGTCAGCGCTGCTGGGACCAGGGTCAGCGCTGGGACCGGGGTCAACGCTGCTGGGACTAGGGTCAGCGCTGCTGGGAGAAGGGTCAGCGCTGGGACCAGGGTCAGCACTGCTGGGAGAAGGGTCAGCGCTGCTGGGAGAAGGGTCAGCGCTGCTGGGACCGGGGTCAGCACTGCTGGGAGAAGGGTCAGTGCTGCTGGGACCAGGGTCAGCGCTGGGAGTGGGGTCAGCGCTGCTGGGACCAGGGTCAGCGCCGCTGGGAGAAGGGTCAGCGCCGCTGGGAGAAGTGTCAGCGCTGCTGGGAGAAGTGTCAGCGCTGGGACTGGGGTCAGTGCTGCTGGGAGAATGGTCAGCGCTGCTGGGACCAGGGTCAGCACTGCTGGGACTAGGGTCAGCGCTGGGACCGGGGTCAGTGCTGCTGGGACCAGGGTCAGCGCTGCTGGGACCAGGGTCAGCGCTGCTGGGACCAGGGTCAGCGCTGCTGGGACCAGGGTCAGCGCTGCTGGGAGAAGGGTCAGCGCTGCTGGGAGAAGGGTCAGCGCTGCTGGGAGAAGGGTCAGCGCTGCTGGGAGCAGGGTCAGCGCTGCTGGGACCAGGGTCAGCGCTGGGACCGGGGTCAACGCTGCTGGGACTAGGGTCAGCGCTGCTGTGAGAAGGGTCAGCGCTGGGACCAGGGTCTGCGCTGCTGGGAGAAGGGTCAGCGCTGCTGGGAGTAGGGTCAGCGCTGCTGGGACCGGGGTCAGCACTGCTGGGAGAAGGGTCAGTGCTGCTGGGACCAGGGTCAGCGCTGGGAGTGGGGTCAGCGCTGCTGGGACCAGGGTCAGCGCTGCTGGGAGAAGGGTCAGCGCTGCTGGGAGAAGGGTCAGCGCTGCTGGGAGAAGGGTCAGCGCTGCTGGGAGAAGGGTCAGCGCTGCTGGGAGAAGGGTCAGCGCTGCTGGGACCAGGGTCAGCGCTGCTGGGACCAGGGTCAGCGCTGGGACTGGGGTCAGCGCTGCTGGGAGAATGGTCAGCGCTGCTGGGAGAATGGTCAGCGCTGCTGGGAGAAGGGTCAGCGCTGCTGGGAGAAGGGTCAGCGCTGCTGGGAGAAGGGTCAGCGCTGCTGGGAGAAGGGTCAGCGCTGCTGGGAGAAGGGTCAGCGCTGCTGGGAGAAGGGTCAGCGCTGCTGGGACCAGGGTCAGCGCTGGGAGAAGGGTCAGCGCTGCTGGGAGAAGGGTCAGCGCTGGGAGCAGGGTCAGCGCTGGGATCAGGGTCAGCGCTGCTGGGAGAAGGGTCAGCGCTGGGACCAGGGTCAGCGCTGGTACTAGGCTCAGCGCTGGGAGAAGGGTCAGCGCTGCTGTGAGAAGGGTCAGCGCTGCTGGGCCCAGGGTCAGCACTGCTGGGAGAAGGGTCAGCGCTGCTGGGACCAGGGTCAGCGCTGCTGGGACCAGGGTCAGCGCTGCTGGGACCAGGGTCAGCGCTGCTGGGACCAGGGTCAGCGCTGCTGGGACCAGGGTCAGCGCTGCTGGGACCAGGGTCAGCGCTGCTGGGACCAGGGTCAGCGCTGCTGGGACCAGGGTCAGCGCTGCTGGGAGAAGGGTCAGCGCTGCTGGGAGAAGGGTCAGCGCTACTGGGAGAAGGGTCAGCGCTACTGGGAGAAGGGTCAGCGCTACTGGGAGAAGGGTCAGCGCTGCTGGGAGAAGGGTCAGCGCTGCTGGGAGAAGGGTCAGCGCTGCTGGGAGAAGGGTCAGCGCTGCTGGGAGAAGGGTCAGCGCTGCTGGGAGAAGGGTCAGCGCTACTGGGACTAGGGTCAGCACTGCTGGGAGAAGGGTCAGCGCTGCTGGGAGAAGGGTCAACGCTGCTGGGAGAATGGTCAGTGCTGCTGGGAGCAGGGTCAGCGCTGCTGGGAGCAGGGTCAGCGCTGCTGGGAGAAGGGTCAGCGCTGCTGGGAGAAGGGTCAGCGCTGCTGTGAGAAGGGTCAGCGCTGCTGGGAGAAGGGTCAGCGCTGCTGGGAGAAGGGTCAGCGCTGCTGGGAGAAGGGTCAGCGCTGCTGGGAGAAGGGTCAGCGCTGCTGGGAGAAGGGTCAGCGCTGCTGGGACCAGGGTCAGCGCTGCTGGGACCAGGGTCAGCGCTGCTGGGACCAGGGTCAGCGCTGCTAGGAGAGGGGTCAGTGCTGCTGGGACCAGGGTCAGTGCTGGGACAGGGGTCAGCGCTACTGGGACCAGGGTCAGCGCTGGGAGAGGGGTCAGTGCTGCTGGGACCAGGGTCAGCGCTGGGAGAGGGGTCAGCGCTGCTGGGACCAGGGTCAGCGCTGCTGGGACCAGGGTCAGCGCTGGGAGAGGGGTCAGCGCTGGGAGAGGGGTCAGCGCTGCTGGGACCAGGGTCAGCGCTGGGAGAAGGGTCAGCGCTGGGAGCAGGGTCAGCGCTGCTGGGAGAAGGGTCAGCGCTGCTGGGAGAAGGGTCAGCGCTGCTGGGACCAGGGTCAGCGCTGCTGGGAGAAGGGTCAGCGCTGCTGGGACCAGGGTCAGCGCTGCTGGGAGAAGGGTCAGCGCTGGGACCGGGGTCAGCGCTGCTGGGACCAGGGTCAGCGCTGCTGGGACCAGGGTCAGCGCTGGGAGCAGGGTCAGCGCTGCTGGGAGAATGGTCAGCGCTGCTGGGACCAGGGTCAGCGCTGGGACCGGGGTCAGCGCTGCTGGGACTAGGGTCAGCGCTGCTGGGAGAAGGGTCAGCGCTGCTGGGAGAAGGGTCAGCGCTGCTGGGACCGGGGTCAGCACTGCTGGGAGAAGGGTCAGCGCTGCTGGGACCAGGGTCAGCGCTGGGAGTGGGGGCAGCGCTGCTGGGACCAGGATCAGCGCTGCTGGGAGAAGGGTCAGCGCTGCTGGGAGAAGGGTCAGCGCTGCTGGGACCAGGGTCAGCGCTGGGACTGGGGTCAGCGCTGCTGGGAGAAGGGTCAGCGCTGCTGGGAGAAGGGTCAGCGCTGCTGGGAGAAGGGTCAGCGCTGCTGGGAGAAGGGTCAGCGCTGCTGGGACGAGGGTCAGCGCTGGGAGAAGGGTCAGCGCTGGGAGAAGGGTCAGCGCTGCCTGGAGAAGGGTCAGCGCTGGGAGCAGGTTCAGCGCTGGGATCAGGGTCAGCGCTGCTGGCAGAAGGGTCAGCGCTGCTGTGAGAAGGGTCAGCGCTGCTGTGAGAAGGGTCAGCGCTGCTGGGAGAAGGGTCAGCGCGGCTGGGACTAGGGTCAGCGCTGCTGGAAGAAGGGTCAGCGCTGCTGGGAGAAGGGTCAGCGCTGCTGGGAGCAGGGTCAGCGCTGCTGGGAGCAGGGTCAGCGCTGCTGGGAGCAGGGTCAGCGCTGCTGGGAGAAGGGTCAGCACTGCTGGGAGCAGGGTCAGCGCTGCTGGGAGCAGGGTCAGCGCTGCTGGGAGAAGGGTCAGCGCTGCTGGGACTAGGGTCAGCGCTGCTGGGAGAAGGGTCAGCGCTACTGGGAGAAGGGTCAGCGCGGCTGGGACTAGGGTCAGCGCTGCTGGGAGAAGGGTCAGCGCTGCTGGGAGAAGGGTCAGCGCTGCTGGGAGCAGGGTCAGCGCTGCTGGGAGAAGGGTCAGCGCTGCTGGGAGAAGTGTCAGCGCTGCTGGGAGCAGGGTCAGCGCTGCTGGGAGAAGGGTCAGCGCTGCTGGGAGAAGGGTCAGCGCTGCTGGGACTAGGGTCAGCGCTGCTGGGAGAAGGGTCAGCGCTGCTGGGAGAAGGGTCAGCGCTGCTGGGAGAAGGGTCAGCGCTACTGGGACTAGGGTCAGCGCTACTGGGACTAGGGTCAGCGCTACTGGGACTAGGGTCAGCGCTGCTGGGAGAAGGGTCAGCGCTGCTGGGAGAAGGGTCAGCGCTGCTGGGAGAATGGTCAGCGCTGCTGGGAGCAGGGTCAGCGCTGCTGGGAGCAGGGTCAGCGCTGCTGGGAGAAGGGTCAGCGCTGCTGTGAGAAGGGTCAGCGCTGCTGGGAGAAGGGTCAGCGCTGCTGGGAGAAGGGTCAGCACTGCTGGGACCAGGGCCAGCGCTGCTGGGACCAGGGTCAGCGCTGCTGGGAGAGGGGTCAGCGCTGCTGGGACCAGGGCCAGCGCTGCTGGGACCAGGGTCAGCGCTGCTGGGAGAGGGGTCAGTGCTTCTGGGACCAGGGTCAGCGCTGGGACAGGGGTCAGCGCTACTGGGACCAGGGTCAGCGCTGGGAGAGGGGTCATTGCTGCTGGGACCAGGGTCAGCGCTGGGAGAGGGGTCAGCGCTGCTGGGACCAGGGTCTTTGCTGGGAGAGGGGTCAGCGCTGCTGGGACCAGGGTCAGCGCTGGGAGAGGGGTCAGCGCTGGGAGAAGGGTCAGCGCTGCTGGGACAAGGGTCAGCACTGGGAGCAGGGTCAGCGCTGCTGGGAGAAGGGTCAGCGCTGCTGGGAGAAGGGTCAGCGCTGCTGGGAGAAGGGTCAGCGCTGCTGGGAGAAGGGTTAGCGCTGGGAGAGGGGTCAGCGCTGCTGGGAGAAGGGTCAGCGCTGCTGGGACCAGGGTCAGCGCTGGGAGAGGGGTCAGCGCTGCTGGGACCAGGGTCTTTGCTGGGAGAGGGGTCAGCGCTGCTGGGACCAGGGTCAGCGCTGGGAGAGTGGTCAGCGCTGGGAGAAGGGTCAGCGCTGCTGGGACCAGGGTCAGCACTGGGAGCAGGGTCAGCGCTGCTGGGAGAAGGGTCAGCGCTGCTGGGAGAAGGGTCAGCGCTGGGAGAGGGGTCAGCGCTGCTGGGACTAGGGTCAGCGCTGCTGGGACCAGGGTCAGCGCTGCTGGGAGAAGGGTCAGCGCTGCTGGGAGAAGGGTCAGCGCTGCTGGGAGCAGGGTCAGCGCTGCTGGGAGCAGGGTCAGCGCTGCTGGGACCAGGGTCAGCGCTGCTGGGAGCAGGGTCAGCGCTGCTGGGACCAGGGTCAGCGCTGGGACCGGGGTCAACGCTGCTGGGACTAGGGTCAGCGCTGCTGGGAGAAGGGTCAGCGCTGGGACCAGGGTCAGCACTGCTGGGAGAAGGGTCAGCGCTGCTGGGAGAAGGGTCAGCGCTGCTGGGACCGGGGTCAGCACTGCTGGGAGAAGGGTCAGTGCTGCTGGGACCAGGGTCAGCGCTGGGAGTGGGGTCAGCGCTGCTGGGACCAGGGTCAGCGCCGCTGGGAGAAGGGTCAGCGCCGCTGGGAGAAGTGTCAGCGCTGCTGGGAGAAGTGTCAGCGCTGGGACTGGGGTCAGTGCTGCTGGGAGAATGGTCAGCGCTGCTGGGACCAGGGTCAGCACTGCTGGGACTAGGGTCAGCGCTGGGACCGGGGTCAGTGCTGCTGGGACCAGGGTCAGCGCTGCTGGGACCAGGGTCAGCGCTGCTGGGACCAGGGTCAGCGCTGCTGGGACCAGGGTCAACGCTGCTGGGACTAGGGTCAGCGCTGCTGTGAGAAGGGTCAGCGCTGGGACCAGGGTCTGCGCTGCTGGGAGAAGGGTCAGCGCTGCTGGGAGTAGGGTCAGCGCTGCTGGGACCGGGGTCAGCACTGCTGGGAGAAGGGTCAGTGCTGCTGGGACCAGGGTCAGCGCTGGGAGTGGGGTCAGCGCTGCTGGGACCAGGGTCAGCGCTGCTGGGAGAAGGGTCAGCGCTGCTGGGAGAAGGGTCAGCGCTGCTGGGAGAAGGGTCAGCGCTGCTGGGAGAAGGGTCAGCGCTGCTGGGAGAAGGGTCAGCGCTGCTGGGACCAGGGTCAGCGCTGGGACTGGGGTCAGCGCTGCTGGGAGAATGGTCAGCGCTGCTGGGAGAATGGTCAGCGCTGCTGGGAGAAGGGTCAGCGCTGCTGGGAGAAGGGTCAGCGCTGCTGGGAGAAGGGTCAGCGCTGCTGGGAGAAGGGTCAGCGCTGCTGGGAGAAGGGTCAGTGCTGCTGGGAGAAGGGTCAGCGCTGCTGGGAGAAGGGTCAGCGCTGCTGGGAGAAGGGTCAGCGCTGCTGGGACCAGGGTCAGCGCTGGGAGAAGGGTCAGCGCTGCTGGGAGAAGGGTCAGCGCTGGGAGCAGGGTCAGCGCTGGGATCAGGGTCAGCGCTACTGGGAGAAGGGTCAGCGCTGGGACCAGGGTCAGCGCTGGTACTAGGCTCAGCGCTGGGAGAAGGGTCAGCGCTGCTGGGAGAAGGGTCAGCGCTGGGAGCAGGGTCAGCGCTGGGAGCAGGGTCAGCGCTGGGATCAGGGTCAGCGCTGCTGGGAGAAGGGTCAGCGCTGGGACCAGGGTCAGCGCTGGTACTAGGCTCAGCGCTGGGAGCAGGGTCAGCGCTGGGAGAAGGGTCATCGCTGCTGGGAGAAGGGTCAGCGCCGGGACCAGGGTCAGCGCTGCTGGGAGAAGGGTCAGCGCTGGGAGCAGGGTCAGCGCTGCTGGGAGAAGGGTCAGCGCTGGGAGAAGGGTAAGCGCTGCTGGGACCGGTGTCAGCGCTGCTGGGACCAGGGTCAGCGCTGGTACTAGGCTCAGCGCTGGTACTAGGCTCAGCGCTGGGAGAAGGGTCAGCGCTGGGACCAGGCTCCCCTGCCCCAGTTATTGTGTTAGGCTGGTGTCCGTCACCAGGAGGCAGCGAGCATCAGCCCAGACATCCCCATCCTCGGCAGCAGGAGGAGCTCAGCGCCTTGCGGTGAGGCTGAGACCGGCCCCACTGTCTGTCTATGGTTACATTCCCCTAGCGCCGTTCACGTCCCGTCCCCACCCCCCCACCCCACCAGGTCAGCCCGCAGGACTCCACGAGTACCGCCCCCCAAAACTATTTCCCGGGCACAGCCAAGCAGCCGATGCTTTAGCCTCACTTTGTAACTGATGTCCAGGCGTGTGCAGCACAACCGCTGTCAGAATGTGGTGAATTTGTACGGTACATCTTCACTCCACCGCGCCCCCCCCCCATCCTTTGGAGGAGGGGATGGCACTAGTTTTAAGGGTTTCTGAACCTTTTTTATTTGAATGACACCCAGGTGTTGTTCTATTCCTTGCATTGGGGGCAGGGTGGGAACTGGGTTTTGACATCTGCCTGAAGAGGTCAGTGCAGCACTCCTGGCCCAGACTGGGTAAGGAGAGCAGGCTTCCTTCCCCTAAAGGGGACATTAGTGAACCAGATGAGAGGTTTTCTGGTCATCATCAGACTTTTCATTCCAGGTTTTTTTTGGATTTAAATTCCACCATCTATCGTGGGGAGTTTCAAACCTGCGTTCTCCTAGGTCTCTGACTTTTTAGCCCAGTGACTATACCACTACACCATCACCTCCCCCCAGCATGGGTTAATACAATAGACAGACAGTGGGTTATTACTATAGATAGAGAGTGGGTTAATACAATAGACAGAGAGTGGGTTATTACAATAGACAGAGAGTGGGTTATTACAATAGACAGAGAGTGGGTTATGACAATAGACAGTGGGTTATTACAATAGACAGAGATGGGGTTAATACAATATACAGAGAGTGGGTTATTACAAGATGATGGGTTATTACAATAGACAGAGAGTGGGTTATTACAATAGACAGAGAGTGGGTTATTACAAGACAGTGGGTTAATACAATATACAGAGAGTGGGTTATTACAAGACAGTGGATTATTACAATAGACAGATAGTGGGTTATTACTATAGACAGAGAGTGGGTTATTACAATAGACAGAGATTGGGTTAATACAATAGACAGAGGGTTATTACAATAGACAGAGGGTTATTACAATAGACAGAGGGTGGGTTATTACAATAGACAGAGAGTGGGTTATTACAATAGACAGAGAGTGGGTTATTACAAGACAGTGGGTTAATACAATATACAGAGAGTGGGTTATTACAAGACAGTGGATTATTACAATAGACAGATAGTGGGTTATTACTATAGACAGAGAGTGGGTTATTACAATAGACAGAGATTGGGTTAATGCAATAGACAGAGGGTTATTACAATAGACAGAGGGTTATTACAATAGACAGAGGGTGGGTTATTACAATAGACAGAGAGTGGGCTATTACTATAGACAGTGAGTGGATTATTACTATAGACAGAGAGTGGATTATTACTATAGACAGAGAGCGGGTTATTACTATAGATAGAGAGTGGGTTATTACAATAGAGAGTGGGTTATTACAATAGACAGTGGGTTATTACAATAGACAGTGGGTGGGTTATTACAATAGACAGAGAGTGGGTTATTACTATAGACAGAGAGTGGGTTATTACTATAGACAGAGAGTGGGTTATTACTATAGACAGAGTGGGTTATTACAATAGACAGAGTGGGTTATAACAATAGATAGAGAGTAGGTAATTACAATAGACAGAGAGTGGGTTATTACAATAGACAGAGAGTGGGTTATTACAATAGACAGAGAGTGGGTTATTACAATAGACAGAGAGTGGGCTATTACAATAGACAGAGAGTGGATTATTACTATAGACAGAGAGTGGATTATTACAATAGACAGAGAGTGGATTATTACAATAGACAGAGAGTGGATTATTACAATAGACAGAGAGTGGGTTATTACTATAGACAGAGAGTGGGTTATTACTATAGACAGAGAGTGGGTTGTTACAATAGACAGAGAGTGGGTTGTTACAATAGACAGAGAGTGGGTTGTTACAATAGACAGTGGGTTATTACAATAGACAGATAGTGGGTTACTACTATAGACAGAGAGTGGGTTATTACTATAGACAGAGTGTGGGTTATTACTATAGACAGAGAGTGGGTTATTACAATAGACAGAGAGTGGGCTATTACTATAGACAGAGAGTGGATTATTACTATAGACAGAGAGTGGATTATTACAATAGACAGAGAGTGGGTTATTACTATAGACAGAGAGTGGGTTGTTACAATAGACAGTGGGTTATTACTATAGACAGATAGTGGGTTATTACTATAGACAGATAGTGGGTTATTACAAAAGACAGAGGGTGGGTTATTACAATAGACAGAGATTGGGTTAATACAATAGCCAGAGGGTTATTACAATAGACAGAGAGTGGGCTATTACTATAGACAGAGAGTGGATTATTACTATAGACAGAGAGTGGATTATTACAATAGACAGTGGGTTAATACAATAGACAGATAGTGGGTTATTACTATAGACAGAGTGGGTTATAACAATAGACAGAGAGTAGGTTATTACAATAGACAGAGAGTAGGTTATTACAATAGACAGAGAGTAGGTTATTACAATAGACAGAGAGTGGGTTATTACTATAGACAGAGAGTGGGTTATTACAATAGACATAGTGGGTTATTACAATAGCCAGAGTGGGTTATTACATTAGACCGAGATTGGGTTAATACAGTAGACAGAGTGGGTTAATACAGTAGACAGAGAGTGGGTTATTACAAGACAGTGGGTTATTACAAGACAGTGGGTTATTACAAGACAGTGGGTTATTACAAGACAGTGGGTTATTACAAGACAGTGGGTTATTACAATAGACAAAGGGTTAATACAATAGACTGAGAGTGGGTTCATACAATAGACAGGGAGTGGGTTATTACAAGACAGTGGCTTATTACAAGACAGTGGGTTATTACAATAGACAGAGGGTTATTACAATAGATAGAGAGTGGGTTATTACAATAGACAGAGAGTGGGTTATTACAATAGACAGAGAGTGGGTTATTACAAGACAGTGGGTTAATACAATATACAGAGAGTGGGTTATTACAAGGCAGTGGGTTATTACAATAGACAGATAGTGGGTTATTACAATAGACCGAGATTGGGTTAATACAATAGACAGAGAGTGGGTTATTACAAGACAGTGGGTTATTACAAGACAGTGGGTTATTACAATAGACAGAGGGTTATTACAATAGACAGAGGGTTATTACAATAGACAGAGTGGGTTATTACAATAGACCGAGATTGGGTTAATACAGTAGACAGAGAGTGGTTAATACAATAGACAGAGAGTGGGTTATTACAAGACAGTGGATTATTACAAGACAGTGGGTTATTACAATAGACAAAGGGTTAATACAATAGACTGAGAGTGGGTTAATACAATAGACAGAGAGTGGGTTAATACAAGACAGTGGGTTATTACAAGACAGTGGGTTATTACAAGACAGTGGGTTATTACAATAGACAGAGGGTTATTACAATAGACAGAGGGTTATTACAATAGACAGAGAGTGGGTTATTACAAGACAGTGGGTTATTACAATAGACAGATAGTGGGTTATTACAATAGACAGAGAGTGGGTTATAACAACAGACAGTGGGTTATTACAATAGACAGGGAGTGGGTTATAACAACAGACAGTGGGTTATTACAATAGACAGATAGTGGGTTATTACAAGACAGTGGGTTATTACAATAGACAGAGGGTTATTACAATAGACAGAGTGGGTTATTACAATAGACCGAGATTGGGTTAATACAGTAGACAGAGAGTGGGTTATTACAATAGAGATTGGATTATTACAAGACAGTGGTATATACAATATACAGAGAGTGGGTTATTACAAGACAGTGGGTTATTACAATAGACAGAGTGGGTTATTACAATAGACAGAGATTGGGTTAATACAGTAGACAGAGAGTGGGTTAATACAGTAGACAGAGAGTGGGTTATTACAATAGACAGAGAGTGGGTTATTACAATAGACAGAGAGTGGGTTATTACTATAGACAGAGAGTGGGTTGTTACAATAGACAGTGGGTTATTACAATAGACAGATAGTGGGTTACTACTATAGACAGAGAGTGGGTTATTACTATAGACAGAGAGTGGGTTATAACAATCGACAGAGAGTAAGTAATTACAATAGACAGAGAGTGGGTTATTACAATAGACAGTGGGTTATTACAGTAGACAGATAGTGGTTTATTACTATAGACAGAGAGTGGGTTATTACTATAGACAGAGTGGGTTATTACAATAGACAGAGAGTGGGCTATTACAATAGACAGAGAGTGGATTATTACTATAGACAGAGAGTGGATTATTACAATAGACAGAGAGTGGATTATTACAATAGACAGAGAGTGGATTATTACAATAGACAGAGAGTGGGTTATTACTATAGACAGAGAGTGGGTTATTACTATAGACAGAGAGTGGGTTGTTACAATAGACAGAGAGTGGGTTGTTACAATAGACAGAGAGTGGGTTGTTACAATAGACAGTGGGTTATTACAATAGACAGATAGTGGGTTACTACTATAGACAGAGAGTGGGTTATTACTATAGACAGAGGGTGGGTTATTACTATAGACAGAGAGTGGGTTATTACAATAGACAGAGAGTGGGCTATTACTATAGACAGAGAGTGGATTATTACTATAGACAGAGAGTGGATTATTACAATAGACAGAGAGTGGGTTATTACTATAGACAGAGAGTGGGTTGTTACAATAGACAGTGGGTTATTACTATAGACAGATAGTGGGTTATTACTATAGACAGATAGTGGGTTATTACAAAAGACAGAGGGTGGGTTATTACAATAGACAGAGATTGGGTTAATACAATAGCCAGAGGGTTATTACAATAGACAGAGAGTGGGCTATTACTATAGACAGAGAGTGGATTATTACTATAGACAGAGAGTGGATTATTACAATAGACAGTGGGTTATTACAATAGACAGAGGGTGGGTTATTACAATAGACAGAGAGTGGGCTATTACTATAGACAGTGAGTGGATTATTACTATAGACAGAGAGTGGATTATTACTATAGACAGAGAGCGGGTTATTACTATAGATAGAGAGTGGGTTATTACAATAGAGAGTGGGTTATTACAATAGACAGTGGGTTATTACAATAGACAGTGGGTGGGTTATTACAATAGACAGAGAGTGGGTTATTACTATAGACAGAGAGTGGGTTATTACTATAGACAGAGAGTGGGTTATTACTATAGACAGAGTGGGTTATTACAATAGACAGAGTGGGTTATAACAATAGATAGAGAGTAGGTAATTACAATAGACAGAGAGTGGGTTATTACAATAGACAGAGAGTGGGTTATTACAATAGACAGAGAGTGGGTTATTACAATAGACAGAGAGTGGGCTATTACAATAGACAGAGAGTGGATTATTACTATAGACAGAGAGTGGATTATTACAATAGACAGAGAGTGGATTATTACAATAGACAGAGAGTGGATTATTACAATAGACAGAGAGTGGGTTATTACTATAGACAGAGAGTGGGTTATTACTATAGACAGAGAGTGGGTTGTTACAATAGACAGAGAGTGGGTTGTTACAATAGACAGAGAGTGGGTTGTTACAATAGACAGTGGGTTATTACAATAGACAGATAGTGGGTTACTACTATAGACAGAGAGTGGGTTATTACTATAGACAGAGTGTGGGTTATTACTATAGACAGAGAGTGGGTTATTACAATAGACAGAGAGTGGGCTATTACTATAGACAGAGAGTGGATTATTACTATAGACAGAGAGTGGATTATTACAATAGACAGAGAGTGGGTTATTACTATAGACAGAGAGTGGGTTGTTACAATAGACAGTGGGTTATTACTATAGACAGATAGTGGGTTATTACTATAGACAGATAGTGGGTTATTACAAAAGACAGAGGGTGGGTTATTACAATAGACAGAGATTGGGTTAATACAATAGCCAGAGGGTTATTACAATAGACAGAGAGTGGGCTATTACTATAGACAGAGAGTGGATTATTACTATAGACAGAGAGTGGATTATTACAATAGACAGTGGGTTAATACAATAGACAGATAGTGGGTTATTACTATAGACAGAGTGGGTTATAACAATAGACAGAGAGTAGGTTATTACAATAGACAGAGAGTAGGTTATTACAATAGACAGAGAGTAGGTTATTACAATAGACAGAGAGTGGGTTATTACTATAGACAGAGAGTGGGTTATTACAATAGACATAGTGGGTTATTACAATAGCCAGAGTGGGTTATTACATTAGACCGAGATTGGGTTAATACAGTAGACAGAGTGGGTTAATACAGTAGACAGAGAGTGGGTTATTACAAGACAGTGGGTTATTACAAGACAGTGGGTTATTACAAGACAGTGGGTTATTACAAGACAGTGGGTTATTACAAGACAGTGGGTTATTACAATAGACAAAGGGTTAATACAATAGACTGAGAGTGGGTTCATACAATAGACAGGGAGTGGGTTATTACAAGACAGTGGCTTATTACAAGACAGTGGGTTATTACAATAGACAGAGGGTTATTACAATAGATAGAGAGTGGGTTATTACAATAGACAGAGAGTGGGTTATTACAATAGACAGAGAGTGGGTTATTACAAGACAGTGGGTTAATACAATATACAGAGAGTGGGTTATTACAAGGCAGTGGGTTATTACAATAGACAGATAGTGGGTTATTACAATAGACCGAGATTGGGTTAATACAATAGACAGAGAGTGGGTTATTACAAGACAGTGGGTTATTACAAGACAGTGGGTTATTACAATAGACAGAGGGTTATTACAATAGACAGAGGGTTATTACAATAGACAGAGTGGGTTATTACAATAGACCGAGATTGGGTTAATACAGTAGACAGAGAGTGGTTAATACAATAGACAGAGAGTGGGTTATTACAAGACAGTGGATTATTACAAGACAGTGGGTTATTACAATAGACAAAGGGTTAATACAATAGACTGAGAGTGGGTTAATACAATAGACAGAGAGTGGGTTAATACAAGACAGTGGGTTATTACAAGACAGTGGGTTATTACAAGACAGTGGGTTATTACAATAGACAGAGGGTTATTACAATAGACAGAGGGTTATTACAATAGACAGAGAGTGGGTTATTACAAGACAGTGGGTTATTACAATAGACAGATAGTGGGTTATTACAATAGACAGAGAGTGGGTTATAACAACAGACAGTGGGTTATTACAATAGACAGGGAGTGGGTTATAACAACAGACAGTGGGTTATTACAATAGACAGATAGTGGGTTATTACAAGACAGTGGGTTATTACAATAGACAGAGGGTTATTACAATAGACAGAGTGGGTTATTACAATAGACCGAGATTGGGTTAATACAGTAGACAGAGAGTGGGTTATTACAATAGAGATTGGATTATTACAAGACAGTGGTATATACAATATACAGAGAGTGGGTTATTACAAGACAGTGGGTTATTACAATAGACAGAGTGGGTTATTACAATAGACAGAGATTGGGTTAATACAGTAGACAGAGAGTGGGTTAATACAGTAGACAGAGAGTGGGTTATTACAATAGACAGAGAGTGGGTTATTACAATAGACAGAGAGTGGGTTATTACTATAGACAGAGAGTGGGTTGTTACAATAGACAGTGGGTTATTACAATAGACAGATAGTGGGTTACTACTATAGACAGAGAGTGGGTTATTACTATAGACAGAGAGTGGGTTATAACAATCGACAGAGAGTAAGTAATTACAATAGACAGAGAGTGGGTTATTACAATAGACAGTGGGTTATTACAGTAGACAGATAGTGGTTTATTACTATAGACAGAGAGTGGGTTATTACTATAGACAGAGTGGGTTATTACAATAGACAGAGAGTGGGCTATTACAATAGACAGAGAGTGGATTATTACTATAGACAGAGAGTGGATTATTACAATAGACAGAGAGTGGATTATTACAATAGACAGAGAGTGGATTATTACAATAGACAGAGAGTGGGTTATTACTATAGACAGAGAGTGGGTTATTACTATAGACAGAGAGTGGGTTGTTACAATAGACAGAGAGTGGGTTGTTACAATAGACAGAGAGTGGGTTGTTACAATAGACAGTGGGTTATTACAATAGACAGATAGTGGGTTACTACTATAGACAGAGAGTGGGTTATTACTATAGACAGAGGGTGGGTTATTACTATAGACAGAGAGTGGGTTATTACAATAGACAGAGAGTGGGCTATTACTATAGACAGAGAGTGGATTATTACTATAGACAGAGAGTGGATTATTACAATAGACAGAGAGTGGGTTATTACTATAGACAGAGAGTGGGTTGTTACAATAGACAGTGGGTTATTACTATAGACAGATAGTGGGTTATTACTATAGACAGATAGTGGGTTATTACAAAAGACAGAGGGTGGGTTATTACAATAGACAGAGATTGGGTTAATACAATAGCCAGAGGGTTATTACAATAGACAGAGAGTGGGCTATTACTATAGACAGAGAGTGGATTATTACTATAGACAGAGAGTGGATTATTACAATAGACAGTGGGTTAATACAATAGACAGATAGTGGGTTATTACTATAGACAGAGTGGGTTATAACAATAGACAGAGAGTAGGTTATTACAATAGACAGAGAGTAGGTTATTACAATAGACAGAGAGTAGGTTATTACAATAGACAGAGAGTAGGTTATTACAATAGACAGAGAGTGGGTTATTACAAAAACAGAGAGTGGGTTATTACAATAGACATAGTGGGTTATTACAATAGCCAGAGTGGTTTATTACATTAGACCGAGATTGGGTTAATACAGTAGACAGAGTGGGTTAATACAGTAGACAGACAGTGGGTTATTACAAGACAGTGGGTTATTACAAGACAGTGGGTTATTACAAGACAGTGGGTTATTACAAGACAGTGGGTTATTACAATAGACAAAGGGTTAATACAATAGACTGAGAGTGGGTTAATACAATAGACAGGGAGTGGGTTATTACAAGACAGTGGCTTATTACAAGACAGTGGGTTATTACAATAGACAGAGGGTTATTACAATAGATAGAGAGTGGGTTATTACAATAGACAGAGAGTGGGTTATTACAATAGACAGAGAGTGGGTTATTACAAGACAGTGGGTTAATACAATATACAGAGAGTGGGTTATTACAAGGCAGTGGGTTATTACAATAGACAGAGAGTGGGTTATTACAATAGACCGAGATTGGGTTAATACAATAGACAGAGAGTGGGTTATTACAAGACAGTGGGTTATTACAAGACAGTGGGTTATTACAATAGACAGAGGGTTATTACAATAGACAGAGGGTTATTACAATAGACAGAGGGTTATTACAATAGACAGAGTGGGTTATTACAATAGACCGAGATTGGGTTAATACAGTAGACAGAGAGTGGTTAATACAATAGACAGAGAGTGGGTTATTACAAGACAGTGGATTATTACAAGACAGTGGGTTATTACAATAGACAAAGGGTTAATACAATAGACTGAGAGTGGGTTAATACAATAGACAGAGAGTGGGTTAATACAAGACAGTGGGTTATTACAAGACAGTGGGTTATTACAAGACAGTGGGTTATTACAATAGACAGAGGGTTATTACAATAGACAGAGGGTTATTACAATAGACAGAGAGTGGGTTATTACAAGACAGTGGGTTATTACAATAGACAGATAGTGGGTTATTACAATAGACAGAGAGTGGGTTATAACAACAGACAGTGGGTTATTACAATAGACAGGGAGTGGGTTATAACAACAGACAGTGGGTTATTACAATAGACAGATAGTGGGTTATTACAAGACAGTGGGTTATTACAATAGACAGAGGGTTATTACAATAGACAGAGTGGGTTATTACAATAGACCGAGATTGGGTTAATACAGTAGACAGAGAGTGGGTTATTACAATAGAGATTGGATTATTACAAGACAGTGGTATATACAATATACAGAGAGTGGGTTATTACAAGACAGTGGGTTATTACAATAGACAGAGTGGGTTATTACAATAGACAGAGATTGGGTTAATACAGTAGACAGAGAGTGGGTTAATACAGTAGACAGAGAGTGGGTTATTACAATAGACAGAGAGTGGGTTATTACAATAGACAGAGAGTGGGTTATTACTATAGACAGAGAGTGGGTTGTTACAATAGACAGTGGGTTATTACAATATTCAGATAGTGGGTTACTACTATAGACAGAGAGTGGGTTATTACTATAGACAGAGAGTGGGTTATAACAATCGACAGAGAGTAAGTAATTACAATAGACAGAGAGTGGGTTATTACAATAGACAGTGGGTTATTACAGTAGACAGATAGTGGTTTATTACTATAGACAGAGAGTGGGTTATTACTATAGACAGAGTGGGTTATTACAATAGACAGACAGTGGGTTATTACAATAGACAGAAATTGGGTTAATACCATAGACAGAGATTGGGTTATTACTATCGACAGAGAGTGGGTTATTACAATAGACAGAGAGTGGGTTATTACAATAGACAGTGGGTTATTACAATAGACAGAGAGTGGGCTATTACTATAGACAGAGAGTGGATTATTACTATAGACAGAGAGTGGATTATTACTATAGACAGAGTGGGTTATTACAATAGACAGAGAGTAGGTTATTACAATAGACAGAGAGTGGGCTATTACTATAGACAGAGAGTGGATTATTACTATAGACAGAGAGTGGATTATTACAATAGACAGTGGATTAATACAATAGACAGATAGTGGGTTATTACTATAGACGGAGAGTGGGTTATTACTATAGACAGAGTGGGTTATAACAATCGACAGAGAGTAGGTTATTACAATAGACAGAGAGTAGGTTATTACAATAGACAGAGAGTGGGTTATTACTATAGACAGAGAGTGGGTTATTACAATAGACATAGTGGGTTATTACAATAGCCAGAGTGGGTTATTACATTAGACCGAGATTGGGTTAATACAGTAGACAGAGTGGGTTAATACAGTAGACAGAGAGTGGGTTAATACAATAGACAGGGAGTGGGTTATTACAAGACAGTGGGTTATTACAAGACAGTGGGTTATTACAATAGACAGAGGGTTATTACAATAGATAGAGAGTGGGTTATTACAATAGACAGAGAGTGGGTTATTACAAGACAGTGGGTTAATACAATATACAGAGAGTGGGTTATTACAAGGCAGTGGGTTATTACAATAGACAGATAGTGGGTTATTACAATAGACCGAGATTGGGTTAATACAGTAGACAGAGAGTGGGTTAATACAATAGACAGAGAGTGGGTTATTACAAGACAGTGGGTTATTACAAGACAGTGGGTTAATACAATATACAGAGAGTGGGTTATTACAAGACAGTGGGTTATTACAATAGACAGATAGTGGGTTATTACAATAGACAGAGTGGGTTATTACAATAGACAGAGAGTGGGTTATTACTATAGACAGAGAGTGGGTTGTTACAATAGACAGTGGGTTATTACAATAGACAGATAGTGGGTTACTACTATAGACAGAGAGTGGGTTATTACTATAGACAGAGAGTGGGTTATAACAATCGACAGAGAGTAAGTAATTACAATAGACAGAGAGTGGGTTATTACAATAGACAGTGGGTTATTACAGTAGACAGATAGTGGTTTATTACTATAGACAGAGAGTGGGTTATTACTATAGACAGAGTGGGTTATTACAATAGACAGACAGTGGGTTATTACAGTAGACAGAAATTGGGTTAATACCATAGACAGAGATTGGGTTATTACTATAGACAGAGAGTGGGTTATTACAATAGACAGAGAGTGGGTTATTACAATAGACAGTGGGTTATTACAATAGACAGAGAGTGGGCTATTACTATAGACAGAGAGTGGATTATTACTATAGACAGAGAGTGGATTATTACTATAGACAGAGTGGGTTATTACAATAGACAGAGAGTAGGTTATTACAATAGACAGAGAGTGGGCTATTACTATAGACAGAGAGTGGATTATTACTATAGACAGAGAGTGGATTATTACAATAGACAGTGGATTAATACAATAGACAGATAGTGGGTTATTACTATAGACGGAGAGTGGGTTATTACTATAGACAGAGTGGGTTATAACAATAGACAGAGAGTAGGTTATTACAATAGACAGAGAGTAGGTTATTACAATAGACAGAGAGTGGGTTATTACTATAGACAGAGAGTGGGTTATTACAATAGACATAGTGGGTTATTACAATAGCCAGAGTGGGTTATTACATTAGACCGAGATTGGGTTAATACAGTAGACAGAGTGGGTTAATACAGTAGACAGAGAGTGGGTTAATACAATAGACAGGGAGTGGGTTATTACAAGACAGTGGGTTATTACAAGACAGTGGGTTATTACAATAGACAGAGGGTTATTACAATAGATAGAGAGTGGGTTATTACAATAGACAGAGAGTGGGTTATTACAAGACAGTGGGTTAATACAATATACAGAGAGTGGGTTATTACAAGGCAGTGGGTTATTACAATAGACAGATAGTGGGTTATTACAATAGACCGAGATTGGGTTAATACAGTAGACAGAGAGTGGGTTAATACAATAGACAGAGAGTGGGTTATTACAAGACAGTGGGTTATTACAAGACAGTGGGTTAATACAATATACAGAGAGTGGGTTATTACAAGACAGTGGGTTATTACAATAGACAGATAGTGGGTTATTACAATAGACAGAGAGTGGGTTATTACAATAGACAGAGAGTGGGTTATTACAAGACAGTGGGTTATTACAATAGACAGAGGGTTATTACAATAGACAGAGAGTGGGTTATTACAATAGAGTTTGGATTATTACAAGACAGTGGGTTAATACAATATACAGAGAATGGGTTATTACAAGACAGTGGGTTAATACAATATACAGAGAGTGGGTTATTACAAGACAGTGGCTTATTACAATAGACAGATAGTGGGTTATTACAATAGACAGAGAGTGGGTTATTACAATAGACAGAGAGTGGGTTATTACAATAGACAGAGGGTTATTACAATAGACAGAGAGTGGGCTATTACTATAGACAGAGAGTGGATTATTACTATAGACAGAGAGTGGATTATTACAATAGACAGTGGATTAATACAATAGACAGATAGTGGGTTATTACTATAGACGGAGAGTGGGTTATTACTATAGACAGAGTGGGTTATAACAATAGACAGAGAGTAGGTTATTACAATAGACAGAGAGTAGGTTATTACAATAGACAGAGAGTGGGTTATTACTATAGACAGAGAGTGGGTTATTACAATAGACATAGTGGGTTATTACAATAGCCAGAGTGGGTTATTACATTAGACCGAGATTGGGTTAATACAGTAGACAGAGTGGGTTAATACAGTAGACAGAGAGTGGGTTAATACAATAGACAGGGAGTGGGTTATTACAAGACAGTGGCTTATTACAAGACAGTGGGTTATTACAATAGACAGAGGGTTATTACAATAGATAGAGAGTGGGTTATTACAATAGACAGAGAGTGGGTTATTACAAGACAGTGGGTTAATACAATATACAGAGAGTGGGTTATTACAAGGCAGTGGGTTATTACAATAGACAGATAGTGGGTTATTACAATAGACCGAGATTGGGTTAATACAGTAGACAGAGAGTGGGTTAATACAATAGACAGAGAGTGGGTTATTACAAGACAGTGGGTTATTACAAGACAGTGGGTTAATACAATATACAGAGAGTGGGTTATTACAAGACAGTGGGTTATTACAATAGACAGATAGTGGGTTATTACAATAGACAGAGAGTGGGTTATTACAAGACAGTGGGTTATTACAATAGACAGAGGGTTATTACAATAGACAGAGAGTGGGTTATTACAATAGAGTTTGGATTATTACAAGACAGTGGGTTAATACAATATACAGAGAATGGGTTATTACAAGACAGTGGCTTATTACAATAGACAGATAGTGGGTTATTACAATAGACAGAGAGTGGGTTATTACAATAGACAGATAGTGGGTTATTACAATAGACAGAGAGTGGGTTATTACAATAGACAGAGGGTTATTACAATAGACAGAGAGTGGGTTATTACAATAGAGATTGGATTATTACAAGACAGTGGGTTAATACAATATACAGAGAGTGGGTTATTAGAAGACAGTGGGTTATTACAATAGGCAGAGTGGGTTATTACAATAGACAGAGATTGGGTTAATACAGTAGACAGAGAGTGGGTTAAGACAATAGACAGAGAGTGGGTTAAGACAATAGACAGAGAGTGGATTATTACAAGACAGTGGATTATTACAAGACAGTGGATTATTACAAGACAGTGGATTATTACAAGACAGTGGATTATTACAAGACAGTGGGTTATTACAATAGACAGAGGGTTATTACAATAGATAGAGAGTGGGTTATTACAAGAGACAGAGAGTGGGTTGTAACAATAGACAGTGGGTTATTACAATAGACAGAGTGGGTTATTACAATAGAGATTGGATTATTACAAGACAGTGGGTTAATACAATATACAGAGAGTGGGTTATTACAAGGCAGTGGGTTATTACAATAGACAGATAGTGGGTTATTACAATAGACCGAGATTGGGTTAATACAGTAGACAGAGAGTGGTTAATACAATAGACAGAGAGTGGGTTATTACAAGACAGTGGATTATTACAAGACAGTGGGTTATTACAATAGACAAAGGGTTAATACAATAGACTGAGAGTGGGTTAATACAATAGACAGAGAGTGGGTTAATACAAGACAGTGGGTTATTACAAGACAGTGGGTTATTACAAGACAGTGGGTTATTTCAAGACAGTGGGTTATTACAATAGACAGAGGGTTATTACAATAGACAGAGAGTGGGTTATTACAAGACAGTGGGTTATTACAATAGACAGATAGTGGGTTATTACAATAGACAGAGAGTGGGTTATAACAACAGACAGTGGGTTATTACAATAGACAGGGAGTGGGTTATAACAACAGACAGTGGGTTATTACAATAGACAGATAGTGGGTTATTACAAGACAGTGGGTTATTACAATAGACAGAGGGTTATTACAATAGACAGAGTGGGTTATTACAATAGACCGAGATTGGGTTAATACAGTAGACAGAGAGTGGGTTATTACAATAGAGATTGGATTATTACAAGACAGTGGTATATACAATATACAGAGAGTGGGTTATTACAAGACAGTGGGTTATTACAATAGACAGAGTGGGTTATTACAATAGACAGAGATTGGGTTAATACAGTAGACAGAGAGTGGGTTATTACAATAGAGATTGGATTATTACAAGACAGTGGTATATACAATATACAGAGAGTGGGTTATTACAAGACAGTGGGTTATTACAATAGACAGAGTGGGTTATTACAATAGACAGAGAGTGGGTTATTACTATAGACAGAGAGTGGGTTGTTACAATAGACAGTGGGTTATTACAATAGACAGATAGTGGGTTACTACTATAGACAGAGAGTGGGTTATTACTATAGACAGAGAGTGGGTTATAACAATCGACAGAGAGTAAGTAATTACAATAGACAGAGAGTGGGTTATTACAATAGACAGTGGGTTATTACAGTAGACAGATAGTGGTTTATTACTATAGACAGAGAGTGGGTTATTACTATAGACAGAGTGGGTTATTACAATAGACAGACAGTGGATTATTACAATAGACAGAAATTGGGTTAATACCATAGACAGAGAGTGGGTTATTACTATAGACATAGAGTGGGTTATTACAATAGACAGAGAGTGGGTTATTACAATAGACAGTGGGTTATTACAATAGACAGAGTGGGTTATTACAATAGACAGAGAGTAGGTTATTACAATAGACAAAGAGTGGGCTATTACTATAGACAGAGAGTAGATTATTACTATAGACAGAGTGGGTTATTACAATAGACAGAGAGTAGGTTATTACAATAGACAGAGAGTGGGTTATTACTATAGACAGAGAGTGGGTTATTACTATAGACAGAGTGGGTTATTACAATAGCCAGAGTGGGTTATTACAATAGACCGAGATTGGGTTAATACAGTAGACAGAGAGTGGGTTAATACAATAGACCGAGATTGGGTTAATACAGTAGACAGAGAGTGGGTTATTACAATAGAGATTGGATTATTACAAGACAGTGGTATATACAATATACAGAGAGTGGGTTATTACAAGACAGTGGGTTATTACAATAGACAGAGTGGGTTATTACAATAGACAGAGATTGGGTTAATACAGTAGACAGAGAGTGGGTTATTACAATAGAGATTGGATTATTACAAGACAGTGGTATATACAATATACAGAGAGTGGGTTATTACAAGACAGTGGGTTATTACAATAGACAGAGTGGGTTATTACAATAGACAGAGAGTGGGTTATTACTATAGACAGAGAGTGGGTTGTTACAATAGACAGTGGGTTATTACAATAGACAGATAGTGGGTTACTACTATAGACAGAGAGTGGGTTATTACTATAGACAGAGAGTGGGTTATAACAATCGACAGAGAGTAAGTAATTACAATAGACAGAGAGTGGGTTATTACAATAGACAGTGGGTTATTACAGTAGACAGATAGTGGTTTATTACTATAGACAGAGAGTGGGTTATTACTATAGACAGAGTGGGTTATTACAATAGACAGACAGTGGGTTATTACAATAGACAGAAATTGGGTTAATACCATAGACAGAGAGTGGGTTATTACTATAGACATAGAGTGGGTTATTACAATAGACAGAGAGTGGGTTATTACAATAGACAGTGGGTTATTACAATAGACAGAGTGGGTTATTACAATAGACAGAGAGTAGGTTATTACAATAGACAAAGAGTGGGCTATTACTATAGACAGAGAGTAGATTATTACTATAGACAGAGTGGGTTATTACAATAGACAGAGAGTAGGTTATTACAATAGACAGAGAGTGGGTTATTACTATAGACAGAGAGTGGGTTATTACTATAGACAGAGTGGGTTATTACAATAGCCAGAGTGGGTTATTACAATAGACCGAGATTGGGTTAATACAGTAGACAGAGAGTGGGTTAATACAATAGACAGCGAGTGGGTTATTACAAGACAGTGGATTATTACAAGACAGTGGGTTATTACAAGACAGTGGGTTATTACAAGACAGTGGGTTATTACAAGACAGTGGGCTATTACAATAGACAAAGGGTTAATACAATAGACAGAGAGTGGGTTATTACAAGACAGTGGGTTATTACAAGACAGTGGGTTATTACAATAGACAGAGAGTGGGTTATTACAAGACAGTGGGTTAATACAATAGAGAGAGAGTGGGTTATTACAAGACAGTGGGTTATTACAATAGACAGAGTTATTACAATAGACAGAGAGTAGGTTATTACAATAGAGATTGGATTATTACAAGACAGTGGGTTAATACAATATACAGAGAGTGGGTTATTACAATAGACAGTGGGTTATTACAATAGACAGAGATTGGGTTAATACAGTAGACAGAGAGTGGGTTAATACAATAGACAGAGAGTGGGTTAATACAATAGACAGAGAGTGGGTTATTACAAGACAGTGGGTTATTGCAAGACAGTGGGTTATTACAATAGACAGAGGGTTATTACAATAGACAGAGAGTGGGTTATTACAAGACAGTGGGTTAATACAATATACAGAGAGTGGGTTATTACAAGGCAGTGGGTTATTACAATAGACAGATAGTGGGTTATTACAATAGACCGAGATTGGGTTAATACAATAGACAGAGAGTGGGTTATTACAAGACAGTGGGTTATTACAAGACAGTGGGTTATTACAATAGACAGAGGGTTATTACAATAGACAGAGGGTTATTACAATAGACAGAGGGTTATTACAATAGACAGAGTGGGTTATTACAATAGACCGAGATTGGGTTAATACAGTAGACAGAGAGTGGTTAATACAATAGACAGAGAGTGGGTTATTACAAGACAGTGGATTATTACAAGACAGTGGGTTATTACAATAGACAAAGGGTTAATACAATAGACTGAGAGTGGGTTAATACAATAGACAGAGAGTGGGTTAATACAAGACAGTGGGTTATTACAAGACAGTGGGTTATTACAAGACAGTGGGTTATTACAATAGACAGAGGGTTATTACAATAGACAGAGGGTTATTACAATAGACAGAGAGTGGGTTATTACAAGACAGTGGGTTATTACAATAGACAGATAGTGGGTTATTACAATAGACAGAGAGTGGGTTATAACAACAGACAGTGGGTTATTACAATAGACAGGGAGTGGGTTATAACAACAGACAGTGGGTTATTACAATAGACAGATAGTGGGTTATTACAAGACAGTGGGTTATTACAATAGACAGAGGGTTATTACAATAGACAGAGTGGGTTATTACAATAGACCGAGATTGGGTTAATACAGTAGACAGAGAGTGGGTTATTACAATAGAGATTGGATTATTACAAGACAGTGGTATATACAATATACAGAGAGTGGGTTATTACAAGACAGTGGGTTATTACAATAGACAGAGTGGGTTATTACAATAGACAGAGATTGGGTTAATACAGTAGACAGAGTGGGTTAATACAGTAGACAGAGAGTGGGTTATTACAATAGACAGAGAGTGGGTTATTACAATAGACAGAGAGTGGGTTATTACTATAGACAGAGAGTGGGTTGTTACAATAGACAGTGGGTTATTACAATAGACAGATAGTGGGTTACTACTATAGACAGAGAGTGGGTTATTACTATAGACAGAGAGTGGGTTATAACAATCGACAGAGAGTAAGTAATTACAATAGACAGAGAGTGGGTTATTACAATAGACAGTGGGTTATTACAGTAGACAGATAGTGGTTTATTACTATAGACAGAGAGTGGGTTATTACTATAGACAGAGTGGGTTATTACAATAGACAGACAGTGGGTTATTACAATAGACAGAAATTGGGTTAATACCATAGACAGAGATTGGGTTATTACTATCGACAGAGAGTGGGTTATTACAATAGACAGAGAGTGGGTTATTACAATAGACAGTGGGTTATTACAATAGACAGAGAGTGGGCTATTACTATAGACAGAGAGTGGATTATTACTATAGACAGAGAGTGGATTATTACTATAGACAGAGTGGGTTATTACAATAGACAGAGAGTAGGTTATTACAATAGACAGAGAGTGGGCTATTACTATAGACAGAGAGTGGATTATTACTATAGACAGAGAGTGGATTATTACAATAGACAGTGGATTAATACAATAGACAGATAGTGGGTTATTACTATAGACGGAGAGTGGGTTATTACTATAGACAGAGTGGGTTATAACAATAGACAGAGAGTAGGTTATTACAATAGACAGAGAGTAGGTTATTACAATAGACAGAGAGTGGGTTATTACTATAGACAGAGAGTGGGTTATTACAATAGACATAGTGGGTTATTACAATAGCCAGAGTGGGTTATTACATTAGACCGAGATTGGGTTAATACAGTAGACAGAGTGGGTTAATACAGTAGACAGAGAGTGGGTTAATACAATAGACAGGGAGTGGGTTATTACAAGACAGTGGGTTATTACAAGACAGTGGGTTATTACAATAGACAGAGGGTTATTACAATAGATAGAGAGTGGGTTATTACAATAGACAGAGAGTGGGTTATTACAAGACAGTGGGTTAATACAATATACAGAGAGTGGGTTATTACAAGGCAGTGGGTTATTACAATAGACAGATAGTGGGTTATTACAATAGACCGAGATTGGGTTAATACAGTAGACAGAGAGTGGGTTAATACAATAGACAGAGAGTGGGTTATTACAAGACAGTGGGTTATTACAAGACATTGGGTTAATACAATATACAGAGAGTGGGTTATTACAAGACAGTGGGTTATTACAATAGACAGATAGTGGGTTATTGCAATAGACAGAGAGTGGGTTATTACAAGACAGTGGGTTATTACAATAGACAGAGGGTTATTACAATAGACAGAGAGTGGGTTATTACAATAGAGTTTGGATTATTACAAGACAGTGGGTTAATACAATATACAGAGAATGGGTTATTACAAGACAGTGGGTTAATACAATATACAGAGAGTGGGTTATTACAAGACAGTGGCTTATTACAATAGACAGATAGTGGGTTATTACAATAGACAGAGAGTGGGTTATTACAATAGACAGAGAGTGGGTTATTACAATAGACAGATAGTGGGTTATTACAATAGACCGAGATTGGGTTAATACAGTAGACAGAGAGTGGGTTAATACAATAGACAGAGAGTGGGTTATTACAAGACAGTGGGTTATTACAAGACATTGGGTTAATACAATATACAGAGAGTGGGTTATTACAAGACAGTGGGTTATTACAATAGACAGATAGTGGGTTATTACAATAGACAGAGAGTGGGTTATTACAATAGACAGAGAGTGGGTTATTACAAGACAGTGGGTTATTACAATAGACAGAGGGTTATTACAATAGACAGAGAGTGGGTTATTACAATAGAGTTTGGATTATTACAAGACAGTGGGTTAATACAATATACAGAGAATGGGTTATTACAAGACAGTGGGTTAATACAATATACAGAGAGTGGGTTATTACAAGACAGTGGCTTATTACAATAGACAGATAGTGGGTTATTACAATAGACAGAGAGTGGGTTATTACAATAGACAGAGAGTGGGTTATTACAATAGACAGAGGGTTATTACAATAGACAGAGAGTGGGCTATTACTATAGACAGAGAGTGGATTATTACTATAGACAGAGAGTGGATTATTACAATAGACAGTGGATTAATACAATAGACAGATAGTGGGTTATTACTATAGACGGAGAGTGGGTTATTACTATAGACAGAGTGGGTTATAACAATAGACAGAGAGTAGGTTATTACAATAGACAGAGAGTAGGTTATTACAATAGACAGAGAGTGGGTTATTACTATAGACAGAGAGTGGGTTATTACAATAGACATAGTGGGTTATTACAATAGCCAGAGTGGGTTATTACATTAGACCGAGATTGGGTTAATACAGTAGACAGAGTGGGTTAATACAGTAGACAGAGAGTGGGTTAATACAATAGACAGGGAGTGGGTTATTACAAGACAGTGGTTATTACAAGACAGTGGGTTATTACAATAGACAGAGGGTTATTACAATAGATAGAGAGTGGGTTATTACAATAGACAGAGAGTGGGTTATTACAAGACAGTGGGTTAATACAATATACAGAGAGTGGGTTATTACAAGGCAGTGGGTTATTACAATAGACAGATAGTGGGTTATTACAATAGACCGAGATTGGGTTAATACAGTAGACAGAGAGTGGGTTAATACAATAGACAGAGAGTGGGTTATTACAAGACAGTGGGTTATTACAAGACAGTGGGTTAATACAATATACAGAGAGTGGGTTATTACAAGACAGTGGGTTATTACAATAGACAGATAGTGGGTTATTACAATAGACAGAGAGTGGGTTATTACAAGACAGTGGGTTATTACAATAGACAGAGGGTTATTACAATAGACAGAGAGTGGGTTATTACAATAGAGTTTGGATTATTACAAGACAGTGGGTTAATACAATATACAGAGAATGGGTTATTACAAGACAGTGGCTTATTACAATAGACAGATAGTGGGTTATTACAATAGACAGAGAGTGGGTTATTACAATAGACAGAGAGTGGGTTATTACAATAGACAGAGGGTTATTACAATAGACAGAGAGTGGGTTATTACAATAGAGATTGGATTATTACAAGACAGTGGGTTAATACAATATACAGAGAGTGGGTTATTAGAAGACAGTGGGTTATTACAATAGGCAGAGTGGGTTATTACAATAGACAGAGATTGGGTTAATTCAGTAGACAGAGAGTGGGTTAAGACAATAGACAGAGAGTGGGTTATTACAAGACAGTGGATTATTACAAGACAGTGGATTATTACAAGACAGTGGATTATTACAAGACAGTGGGTTATTACAATAGACAGAGGGTTATTACAATAGATAGAGAGTGGGTTATTACAAGAGACAGAGAGTGGGTTGTAACAATAGACAGTGGGTTATTACAATAGACAGAGTGGGTTATTACAATAGAGATTGGATTATTACAAGACAGTGGGTTAATACAATATACAGAGAGTGGGTTATTACAAGGCAGTGGGTTATTACAATAGACAGATAGTGGGTTATTACAATAGACCGAGATTGGGTTAATACAGTAGACAGAGAGTGGTTAATACAATAGACAGAGAGTGGGTTATTACAAGACAGTGGATTATTACAAGACAGTGGGTTATTACAATAGACAAAGGGTTAATACAATAGACTGAGAGTGGGTTAATACAATAGACAGAGAGTGGGTTAATACAAGACAGTGGGTTATTACAAGACAGTGGGTTATTACAAGACAGTGGGTTATTACAAGACAGTGGGTTATTACAATAGACAGAGGGTTATTACAATAGACAGAGAGTGGGTTATTACAAGACAGTGGGTTATTACAATAGACAGATAGTGGGTTATTACAATAGACAGAGAGTGGGTTATAACAACAGACAGTGGGTTATTACAATAGACAGGGAGTGGGTTATAACAACAGACAGTGGGTTATTACAATAGACAGATAGTGGGTTATTACAAGACAGTGGGTTATTACAATAGACAGAGGGTTATTACAATAGACAGAGTGGGTTATTACAATAGACCGAGATTGGGTTAATACAGTAGACAGAGAGTGGGTTATTACAATAGAGATTGGATTATTACAAGACAGTGGTATATACAATATACAGAGAGTGGGTTATTACAAGACAGTGGGTTATTACAATAGACAGAGTGGATTATTACAATAGACAGAGATTGGGTTAATACAGTAGACAGAGAGTGGGTTATTACAATAGAGATTGGATTATTACAAGACAGTGGTATATACAATATACAGAGAGTGGGTTATTACAAGACAGTGGGTTATTACAATAGACAGAGTGGGTTATTACAATAGACAGAGAGTGGGTTATTACTATAGACAGAGAGTGGGTTGTTACAATAGACAGTGGGTTATTACAATAGACAGATAGTGGGTTACTACTATAGACAGAGAGTGGGTTATTACTATAGACAGAGAGTGGGTTATAACAATCGACAGAGAGTAAGTAATTACAATAGACAGAGAGTGGGTTATTACAATAGACAGAGAGTGGGTTATTACTATAGACAGAGAGTGGGTTATTACAATAGACATAGTGGGTTATTACAATAGCCAGAGTGGGTTATTACATTAGACCGAGATTGGGTTAATACAGTAGACAGAGTGGGTTAATACAGTAGACAGAGAGTGGGTTAATACAATAGACAGGGAGTGGGTTATTACAAGACAATGGGTTATTACAAGACAGTGGGTTATTACAATAGACAGAGGGTTATTACAATAGATAGAGAGTGGGTTATTACAATAGACAGAGAGTGGGTTATTACAAGACAGTGGGTTAATACAATATACAGAGAGTGGGTTATTACAAGGCAGTGGGTTATTACAATAGACAGATAGTGGGTTATTACAATAGACCGAGATTGGGTTAATACAGTAGACAGAGAGTGGGTTAATACAATAGACAGAGAGTGGGTTATTACAAGACAGTGGGTTATTACAAGACAGTGGGTTAATACAATATACAGAGAGTGGGTTATTACAAGACTGTGGGTTATTACAATAGACAGATAGTGGGTTATTACAATAGACAGAGTGGGTTATTACAATAGACAGAGAGTGGGTTATTACTATAGACAGAGAGTGGGTTGTTACAATAGACAGTGGGTTATTACAATAGACAGATAGTGGGTTACTACTATAGACAGAGAGTGGGTTATTACTATAGACAGAGAGTGGGTTATAACAATCGACAGAGAGTAAGTAATTACAATAGACAGAGAGTGGGTTATTACAATAGACAGTGGGTTATTACAGTAGACAGATAGTGGTTTATTACTATAGACAGAGAGTGGGTTATTACTATAGACAGAGTGGGTTATTACAATAGACAGACAGTGGGTTATTACAATAGACAGAAATTGGGTTAATACCATAGACAGAGATTGGGTTATTACTATAGACAGAGAGTGGGTTATTACAATAGACAGAGAGTGGGTTATTACAATAGACAGTGGGTTATTACAATAGACAGAGAGTGGGCTATTACTATAGACAGAGAGTGGATTATTACTATAGACAGAGAGTGGATTATTACTATAGACAGAGTGGGTTATTACAATAGACAGAGAGTAGGTTATTACAATAGACAGAGAGTGGGCTATTACTATAGACAGAGAGTGGATTATTACTATAGACAGAGAGTGGATTATTACAATAGACAGTGGATTAATACAATAGACAGAGAGTGGGTTAATACAAGACAGTGGGTTATTACAAGACAGTGGGTTATTACAAGACAGTGGGTTATTACAATAGACAGAGGGTTATTACAATAGACAGAGAGTGGGTTATTACAAGACAGTGGGTTATTACAATAGACAGATAGTGGGTTATTACAATAGACAGAGAGTGGGTTATAACAACAGACAGTGGGTTATTACAATAGACAGGGAGTGGGTTATAACAACAGACAGTGGGTTATTACAATAGACAGATAGTGGGTTATTACAAGACAGTGGGTTATTACAATAAACAGAGGGTTATTACAATAGACAGAGTGGGTTATTACAATAGACCGAGATTGGGTTAATACAGTAGACAGAGAGTGGGTTATTACAATAGAGATTGGATTATTACAAGACAGTGGTATATACAATATACAGAGAGTGGGTTATTACAAGACAGTGGGTTATTACAATAGACAGAGTGGGTTATTACAATAGACAGAGATTGGGTTAATACAGTAGACAGAGAGTGGGTTATTACAATAGAGATTGGATTATTACAAGACAGTGGTATATACAATATACAGAGAGTGGGTTATTACAAGACAGTGGGTTATTACAATAGACAGAGTGGGTTATTACAATAGACAGAGAGTGGGTTATTACTATAGACAGAGAGTGGGTTGTTACAATAGACAGTGGGTTATTACAATAGACAGATAGTGGGTTATTACTATAGACAGAGAGTGGGTTATTACTATAGACAGAGAGTGGGTTATAACAATCGACAGAGAGTAAGTAATTACAATAGACAGAGAGTGGGTTATTACAATAGACAGAGAGTGGGTTATTACTATAGACAGAGAGTGGGTTATTACAATAGACATAGTGGGTTATTACAATAGCCAGAGTGGGTTATTACATTAGACCGAGATTGGGTTAATACAGTAGACAGAGTGGGTTAATACAGTAGACAGAGAGTGGGTTAATACAATAGACAGGGAGTGGGTTATTACAAGACAGTGGGTTATTACAAGACAGTGGGTTATTACAATAGACAGAGGGTTATTACAATAGATAGAGAGTGGGTTATTACAATAGACAGAGAGTGGGTTATTACAAGACAGTGGGTTAATACAATATACAGAGAGTGGGTTATTACAAGGCAGTGGGTTATTACAATAGACAGATAGTGGGTTATTACAATAGACCGAGATTGGGTTAATACAGTAGACAGAGAGTGGGTTAATACAATAGACAGAGAGTGGGTTATTACAAGACAGTGGGTTATTACAAGACAGTGGGTTATTACAAGACAGTGGGTTAATACAATATACAGAGAGTGGGTTATTACAAGACAGTGGGTTATTACAATAGACAGATAGTGGGTTATTACAATAGACAGAGTGGGTTATTACAATAGACAGAGAGTGGGTTATTACTATAGACAGAGAGTGGGTTGTTACAATAGACAGTGGGTTATTACAATAGACAGATAGTGGGTTACTACTATAGACAGAGAGTGGGTTATTACTATAGACAGAGAGTGGGTTATAACAATCGACAGAGAGTAAGTAATTACAATAGACAGAGAGTGGGTTATTACAATAGACAGTGGGTTATTACAGTAGACAGATAGTGGTTTATTACTATAGACAGAGAGTGGGTTATTACTATAGACAGAGTGGGTTATTACAATAGACAGACAGTGGGTTATTACAATAGACAGAAATTGGGTTAATACCATAGACAGAGATTGGGTTATTACTATAGACAGAGAGTGGGTTATTACAATAGACAGAGAGTGGGTTATTACAATAGACAGTGGGTTATTACAATAGACAGAGAGTGGGCTATTACTATAGACAGAGAGTGGATTATTACTATAGACAGAGAGTGGATTATTACTATAGACAGAGTGGGTTATTACAATAGACAGAGAGTAGGTTATTACAATAGACAGAGAGTGGGCTATTACTATAGACAGAGAGTGGATTATTACTATAGACAGAGAGTGGATTATTACAATAGACAGTGGATTAATACAATAGACAGATAGTGGGTTATTACTATAGACGGAGAGTGGGTTATTACTATAGACAGAGTGGGTTATAACAATAGACAGAGAGTAGGTTATTACAATAGACAGAGAGTAGGTTATTACAATAGACAGAGAGTGGGTTATTACTATAGACAGAGAGTGGGTTATTACAATAGACATAGTGGGTTATTACAATAGCCAGAGTGGGTTATTACATTAGACCGAGATTGGGTTAATACAGTAGACAGAGTGGGTTAATACAGTAGACAGAGAGTGGGTTAATACAATAGACAGGGAGTGGGTTATTACAAGACAGTGGGTTATTACAAGACAGTGGGTTATTACAATAGACAGAGGGTTATTACAATAGATAGAGAGTGGGTTATTACAATAGACAGAGAGTGGGTTATTACAAGACAGTGGGTTAATACAATATACAGAGAGTGGGTTATTACAAGGCAGTGGGTTATTACAATAGACAGATAGTGGGTTATTACAATAGACAGAGATTGGGTTAATACAGTAGACAGAGAGTGGGTTAATACAATAGACAGAGAGTGGGTTATTACAAGACAGTGGGTTATTACAAGACAGTGGGTTAATACAATATACAGAGAGTGGGTTATTACAAGACAGTGGGTTATTACAATAGACAGATAGTGGGTTATTACAATAGACAGAGAGTGGGTTATTACAATAGACAGAGAGTGGGTTATTACAAGACAGTGGGTTATTACAATAGACAGACGGTTATTACAATAGACAGAGAGTGGGTTATTACAATAGAGTTTGGATTATTACAAGACAGTGGGTTAATACAATATACAGAGAATGGGTTATTACAAGACAGTGGGTTAATACAATATACAGAGAGTGGGTTATTACAAGACAGTGGCTTATTACAATAGACAGATAGTGGGTTATTACAATAGACAGAGAGTGGGTTATTACAATAGACAGAGAGTGGGTTATTACAATAGACAGAGGGTTATTACAATAGACAGAGAGTGGGCTATTACTATAGACAGAGAGTGGATTATTACTATAGACAGAGAGTGGATTATTACAATAGACAGTGGATTAATACAATAGACAGATAGTGGGTTATTACTATAGACGGAGAGTGGGTTATTACTATAGACAGAGTGGGTTATAACAATAGACAGAGAGTAGGTTATTACAATAGACAGAGAGTAGGTTATTACAATAGACAGAGAGTGGGTTATTACTATAGACAGAGAGTGGGTTATTACAATAGACATAGTGGGTTATTACAATAGCCAGAGTGGGTTATTACATTAGACCGAGATTGGGTTAATACAGTAGACAGAGTGGGTTAATACAGTAGACAGAGAGTGGGTTAATACAATAGACAGGGAGTGGGTTATTACAAGACAGTGGCTTATTACAAGACAGTGGGTTATTACAATAGACAGAGGGTTATTACAATAGATAGAGAGTGGGTTATTACAATAGACAGAGAGTGGGTTATTACAAGACAGTGGGTTAATACAATATACAGAGAGTGGGTTATTACAAGGCAGTGGGTTATTACAATAGACAGATAGTGGGTTATTACAATAGACCGAGATTGGGTTAATACAGTAGACAGAGAGTGGGTTAATACAATAGACAGAGAGTGGGTTATTACAAGACAGTGGGTTATTACAAGACAGTGGGTTAATACAATATACAGAGAGTGGGTTATTACAAGACAGTGGGTTATTACAATAGACAGATAGTGGGTTATTACAATAGACAGAGAGTGGGTTATTACAAGACAGTGGGTTATTACAATAGACAGAGGGTTATTACAATAGACAGAGAGTGGGTTATTACAATAGAGTTTGGATTATTACAAGACAGTGGGTTAATACAATATACAGAGAATGGGTTATTACAAGACAGTGGCTTATTACAATAGACAGATAGTGGGTTATTACAATAGACAGAGAGTGGGTTATTACAATAGACAGAGAGTGGGTTATTACAATAGACAGAGAGTGGGTTATTACAATAGACAGAGAGTGGGTTATTACAATAGACAGAGGGTTATTACAATAGACAGAGAGTGGGTTATTACAATAGAGATTGGATTATTACAAGACAGTGGGTTAATACAATATACAGAGAGTGGGTTATTAGAAGACAGTGGGTTATTACAATAGGCAGAGTGGGTTATTACAATAGACAGAGATTGGGTTAATACAGTAGACAGAGAGTGGGTTAAGACAATAGACAGAGAGTGGGTTAAGACAATAGACAGAGAGTGGATTATTACAAGACAGTGGATTATTACAAGACAGTGGATTATTACAAGACAGTGGATTATTACAAGACAGTGGATTATTACAAGACAGTGGATTATTACAAGACAGTGGGTTATTACAATAGACAGAGGGTTATTACAATAGATAGAGAGTGGGTTATTACAAGAGACAGAGAGTGGGTTGTAACAATAGACAGTGGGTTATTACAATAGACAGAGTGGGTTATTACAATAGAGATTGGATTATTACAAGACAGTGGGTTAATACAATATACAGAGAGTGGGTTATTACAAGGCAGTGGGTTATTACAATAGACAGATAGTGGGTTATTACAATAGACCGAGATTGGGTTAATACAGTAGACAGAGAGTGGTTAATACAATAGACAGAGAGTGGGTTATTACAAGACAGTGGATTATTACAAGACAGTGGGTTATTACAATAGACAAAGGGTTAATACAATAGACTGAGAGTGGGTTAATACAATAGACAGAGAGTGGGTTAATACAAGACAGTGGGTTATTACAAGACAGTGGGTTATTACAAGACAGTGGGTTATTTCAAGACAGTGGGTTATTACAATAGACAGAGGGTTATTACAATAGACAGAGAGTGGGTTATTACAAGACAGTGGGTTATTACAATAGACAGATAGTGGGTTATTACAATAGACAGAGAGTGGGTTATAACAACAGACAGTGGGTTATTACAATAGACAGAGAGTGGGTTATAACAACAGACAGTGGGTTATTACAATAGACAGGGAGTGGGTTATAACAACAGACAGTGGGTTATTACAATAGACAGATAGTGGGTTATTACAAGACAGTGGGTTATTACAATAGACAGAGGGTTATTACAATAGACAGAGTGGGTTATTACAATAGACCGAGATTGGGTTAATACAGTAGACAGAGAGTGGGTTATTACAATAGAGATTGGATTATTACAAGACAGTGGTATATACAATATACAGAGAGTGGGTTATTACAAGACAGTGGGTTATTACAATAGACAGAGTGGGTTATTACAATAGACAGAGATTGGGTTAATACAGTAGACAGAGAGTGGGTTATTACAATAGAGATTGGATTATTACAAGACAGTGGTATATACAATATACAGAGAGTGGGTTATTACAAGACAGTGGGTTATTACAATAGACAGAGTGGGTTATTACAATAGACAGAGAGTGGGTTATTACTATAGACAGAGAGTGGGTTGTTACAATAGACAGTGGGTTATTACAATAGACAGATAGTGGGTTACTACTATAGACAGAGAGTGGGTTATTACTATAGACAGAGAGTGGGTTATAACAATCGACAGAGAGTAAGTAATTACAATAGACAGAGAGTGGGTTATTACAATAGACAGTGGGTTATTACAGTAGACAGATAGTGGTTTATTACTATAGACAGAGAGTGGGTTATTACTATAGACAGAGTGGGTTATTACAATAGACAGACAGTGGGTTATTACAATAGACAGAAATTGGGTTAATACCATAGACAGAGAGTGGGTTATTACTATAGACATAGAGTGGGTTATTACAATAGACAGAGAGTGGGTTATTACAATAGACAGTGGGTTATTACAATAGACAGAGTGGGTTATTACAATAGACAGAGAGTAGGTTATTACAATAGACAAAGAGTGGGCTATTACTATAGACAGAGAGTAGATTATTACTATAGACAGAGTGGGTTATTACAATAGACAGAGAGTAGGTTATTACAATAGACAGAGAGTGGGTTATTACTATAGACAGAGAGTGGGTTATTACTATAGACAGAGTGGGTTATTACAATAGCCAGAGTGGGTTATTACAATAGACCGAGATTGGGTTAATACAGTAGACAGAGAGTGGGTTAATACAATAGACAGCGAGTGGGTTATTACAAGACAGTGGATTATTACAAGACAGTGGGTTATTACAAGACAGTGGGTTATTACAAGACAGTGGGTTATTACAAGACAGTGGGTTATTACAATAGACAAAGGGTTAATACAATAGACAGAGAGTGGGTTATTACAAGACAGTGGGTTATTACAAGACAGTGGGTTATTACAATAGACAGAGAGTGGGTTATTACAAGACAGTGGGTTAATACAATAGAGAGAGAGAGGGTTATTACAAGACAGTGGGTTATTACAATAGACAGAGTTATTACAATAGACAGAGAGTAGGTTATTACAATAGAGATTGGATTATTACAAGACAGTGGGTTAATACAATATACAGAGAGTGGGTTATTACAATAGACAGTGGGTTATTACAATAGACAGAGATTGGGTTAATACAGTAGACAGAGAGTGGGTTAATACAATAGACAGAGAGTGGGTTAATACAATAGACAGAGAGTGGGTTAATACAATAGACAGAGAGTGGGTTATTACAAGACAGTGGGTTATTGCAAGACAGTGGGTTATTACAATAGACAGAGGGTTATTACAATAGACAGAGAGTGGGTTATTACAAGACAGTGGGTTAATACAATATACAGAGAGTGGGTTATTACAAGGCAGTGGGTTATTACAATAGACAGATAGTGGGTTATTACAATAGACCGAGATTGGGTTAATACAATAGACAGAGAGTGGGTTATTACAAGACAGTGGGTTATTACAAGACAGTGGGTTATTACAATAGACAGAGGGTTATTACAATAGACAGAGGGTTATTACAATAGACAGAGGGTTATTACAATAGACAGAGTGGGTTATTACAATAGACCGAGATTGGGTTAATACAGTAGACAGAGAGTGGTTAATACAATAGACAGAGAGTGGGTTATTACAAGACAGTGGATTATTACAAGACAGTGGGTTATTACAATAGACAAAGGGTTAATACAATAGACTGAGAGTGGGTTAATACAATAGACAGAGAGTGGGTTAATACAAGACAGTGGGTTATTACAAGACAGTGGGTTATTACAAGACAGTGGGTTATTACAATAGACAGAGGGTTATTACAATAGACAGAGGGTTATTACAATAGACAGAGAGTGGGTTATTACAAGACAGTGGGTTATTACAATAGACAGATAGTGGGTTATTACAATAGACAGAGAGTGGGTTATAACAACAGACAGTGGGTTATTACAATAGACAGGGAGTGGGTTATAACAACAGACAGTGGGTTATTACAATAGACAGATAGTGGGTTATTACAAGACAGTGGGTTATTACAATAGACAGAGGGTTATTACAATAGACAGAGTGGGTTATTACAATAGACCGAGATTGGGTTAATACAGTAGACAGAGAGTGGGTTATTACAATAGAGATTGGATTATTACAAGACAGTGGTATATACAATATACAGAGAGTGGGTTATTACAAGACAGTGGGTTATTACAATAGACAGAGTGGGTTATTACAATAGACAGAGATTGGGTTAATACAGTAGACAGAGTGGGTTAATACAGTAGACAGAGAGTGGGTTATTACAATAGACAGAGAGTGGGTTATTACAATAGACAGAGAGTGGGTTATTACTATAGACAGAGAGTGGGTTGTTACAATAGACAGTGGGTTATTACAATAGACAGATAGTGGGTTACTACTATAGACAGAGAGTGGGTTATTACTATAGACAGAGAGTGGGTTATAACAATCGACAGAGAGTAAGTAATTACAATAGACAGAGAGTGGGTTATTACAATAGACAGTGGGTTATTACAGTAGACAGATAGTGGTTTATTACTATAGACAGAGAGTGGGTTATTACTATAGACAGAGTGGGTTATTACAATAGACAGACAGTGGGTTATTACAATAGACAGAAATTGGGTTAATACCATAGACAGAGAGTGGGTTATTACTATAGACAGAGAGTGGGTTATTACAATAGACAGAGAGTGGGTTATTACAATAGACAGTGGGTTATTACAATAGACAGAGAGTGGGCTATTACTATAGACAGAGAGTGGATTATTACTATAGACAGAGAGTGGATTATTACTATAGACAGAGAGTGGATTATTACTATAGACAGAGAGTGGATTATTACTATAGACAGAGTGGGTTATTACAATAGACAGAGAGTGGGCTATTACTATAGACAGAGAGTGGATTATTACTATAGACAGAGAGTGGATTATTACAATAGACAGTGGATTAATACAATAGACAGATAGTGGGTTATTACTATAGACGGAGAGTGGGTTATTACTATAGACAGAGTGGGTTATAACAATAGACAGAGAGTAGGTTATTACAATAGACAGAGAGTAGGTTATTACAATAGACAGAGAGTGGGTTATTACTATAGACAGAGAGTGGGTTATTACAATAGACATAGTGGGTTATTACAATAGCCAGAGTGGGTTATTACATTAGACCGAGATTGGGTTAATACAGTAGACAGAGTGGGTTAATACAGTAGACAGAGAGTGGGTTAATACAATAGACAGGGAGTGGGTTATTACAAGACAGTGGGTTATTACAAGACAGTGGGTTATTACAATAGACAGAGGGTTATTACAATAGATAGAGAGTGGGTTATTACAATAGACAGAGAGTGGGTTATTACAAGACAGTGGGTTAATACAATATACAGAGAGTGGGTTATTACAAGGCAGTGGGTTATTACAATAGACAGATAGTGGGTTATTACAATAGACCGAGATTGGGTTAATACAGTAGACAGAGAGTGGGTTAATACAATAGACAGAGAGTGGGTTATTACAAGACAGTGGGTTATTACAAGACAGTGGGTTAATACAATATACAGAGAGTGGGTTATTACAAGACAGTGGGTTATTACAATAGACAGATAGTGGGTTATTACAATAGACAGAGAGTGGGTTATTACAAGACAGTGGGTTATTACAATAGACAGAGGGTTATTACAATAGACAGAGAGTGGGTTATTACAATAGAGTTTGGATTATTACAAGACAGTGGGTTAATACAATATACAGAGAATGGGTTATTACAAGACAGTGGGTTAATACAATATACAGAGAGTGGGTTATTACAAGACAGTGGCTTATTACAATAGACAGATAGTGGGTTATTACAAGACAGTGGGTTATTACAATAGACAGATAGTGGGTTATTACAATAGACAGAGAGTGGGTTATAACAACAGACAGTGGGTTATTACAATAGACAGGGAGTGGGTTATAACAACAGACAGTGGGTTATTACAATAGACAGATAGTGGGTTATTACAAGACAGTGGGTTATTACAATAGACAGAGGGTTATTACAATAGACAGAGTGGGTTATTACAATAGACCGAGATTGGGTTAATACAGTAGACAGAGAGTGGGTTATTACAATAGAGATTGGATTATTACAAGACAGTGGTATATACAATATACAGAGAGTGGGTTATTACAAGACAGTGGGTTATTACAATAGACAGAGTGGGTTATTACAATAGACAGAGATTGGGTTAATACAGTAGACAGAGAGTGGGTTATTACAATAGAGATTGGATTATTACAAGACAGTGGTATATACAATATACAGAGAGTGGGTTATTACAAGACAGTGGGTTATTACAATAGACAGAGTGGGTTATTACAATAGACAGAGAGTGGGTTATTACTATAGACAGAGAGTGGGTTGTTACAATAGACAGTGGGTTATTACAATAGACAGATAGTGGGTTACTACTATAGACAGAGAGTGGGTTATTACTATAGACAGAGAGTGGGTTATAACAATCGACAGAGAGTAAGTAATTACAATAGACAGAGAGTGGGTTATTACAATAGACAGTGGGTTATTACAGTAGACAGATAGTGGTTTATTACTATAGACAGAGAGTGGGTTATTACTATAGACAGAGTGGGTTATTACAATAGACAGACAGTGGGTTATTACAATAGACAGAAATTGGGTTAATACCATAGACAGAGATTGGGTTATTACTATAGACAGAGAGTGGGTTATTACAATAGACAGAGAGTGGGTTATTACAATAGACAGTGGGTTATTACAATAGACAGAGAGTGGGCTATTACTATAGACAGAGAGTGGATTATTACTATAGACAGAGAGTGGATTATTACTATAGACAGAGTGGGTTATTACAATAGACAGAGAGTAGGTTATTACAATAGACAGAGAGTGGGCTATTACTATAGACAGAGAGTGGATTATTACTATAGACAGAGAGTGGATTATTACAATAGACAGTGGATTAATACAATAGACAGATAGTGGGTTATTACTATAGACGGAGAGTGGGTTATTACTATAGACAGAGTGGGTTATAACAATAGACAGAGAGTAGGTTATTACAATAGACAGAGAGTAGGTTATTACAATAGACAGAGAGTGGGTTATTACTATAGACAGAGAGTGGGTTATTACAATAGACATAGTGGGTTATTACAATAGCCAGAGTGGGTTATTACATTAGACCGAGATTGGGTTAATACAGTAGACAGAGTGGGTTAATACAGTAGACAGAGAGTGGGTTAATACAATAGACAGGGAGTGGGTTATTACAAGACAGTGGGTTATTACAAGACAGTGGGTTATTACAATAGACAGAGGGTTATTACAATAGATAGAGAGTGGGTTATTACAATAGACAGAGAGTGGGTTATTACAAGACAGTGGGTTAATACAATATACAGAGAGTGGGTTATTACAAGGCAGTGGGTTATTACAATAGACAGATAGTGGGTTATTACAATAGACCGAGATTGGGTTAATACAGTAGACAGAGAGTGGGTTAATACAATAGACAGAGAGTGGGTTATTACAAGACAGTGGGTTATTACAAGACAGTGGGTTAATACAATATACAGAGAGTGGGTTATTACAAGACAGTGGGTTATTACAATAGACAGATAGTGGGTTATTACAATAGACAGAGAGTGGGTTATTACAATAGACAGAGAGTGGGTTATTACAAGACAGTGGGTTATTACAATAGACAGAGGGTTATTACAATAGACAGAGAGTGGGTTATTACAATAGAGTTTGGATTATTACAAGACAGTGGGTTAATACAATATACAGAGAATGGGTTATTACAAGACAGTGGGTTAATACAATATACAGAGAGTGGGTTATTACAAGACAGTGGCTTATTACAATAGACAGATAGTGGGTTATTACAATAGACAGAGAGTGGGTTATTACAATAGACAGAGAGTGGGTTATTACAATAGACAGAGGGTTATTACAATAGACAGAGAGTGGGCTATTACTATAGACAGAGAGTGGATTATTACTATAGACAGAGAGTGGATTATTACAATAGACAGTGGATTAATACAATAGACAGATAGTGGGTTATTACTATAGACGGAGAGTGGGTTATTACTATAGACAGAGTGGGTTATAACAATAGACAGAGAGTAGGTTATTACAATAGACAGAGAGTAGGTTATTACAATAGACAGAGAGTGGGTTATTACTATAGACAGAGAGTGGGTTATTACAATAGACATAGTGGGTTATTACAATAGCCAGAGTGGGTTATTACATTAGACCGAGATTGGGTTAATACAGTAGACAGAGTGGGTTAATACAGTAGACAGAGAGTGGGTTAATACAATAGACAGGGAGTGGGTTATTACAAGACAGTGGCTTATTACAAGACAGTGGGTTATTACAATAGACAGAGGGTTATTACAATAGATAGAGAGTGGGTTATTACAATAGACAGAGAGTGGGTTATTACAAGACAGTGGGTTAATACAATATACAGAGAGTGGGTTATTACAAGGCAGTGGGTTATTACAATAGACAGATAGTGGGTTATTACAATAGACCGAGATTGGGTTAATACAGTAGACAGAGAGTGGGTTAATACAATAGACAGAGAGTGGGTTATTACAAGACAGTGGGTTATTACAAGACAGTGGGTTAATACAATATACAGAGAGTGGGTTATTACAAGACAGTGGGTTATTACAATAGACAGATAGTGGGTTATTACAATAGACAGAGAGTGGGTTATTACAAGACAGTGGGTTATTACAATAGACAGAGGGTTATTACAATAGACAGAGAGTGGGTTATTACAATAGAGTTTGGATTATTACAAGACAGTGGGTTAATACAATATACAGAGAATGGGTTATTACAAGACAGTGGCTTATTACAATAGACAGATAGTGGGTTATTACAATAGACAGAGAGTGGGTTATTACAATAGACAGAGAGTGGGTTATTACAATAGACAGAGAGTGGGTTATTACAATAGACAGAGGGTTATTACAATAGACAGAGAGTGGGTTATTACAATAGAGATTGGATTATTACAAGACAGTGGGTTAATACAATATACAGAGAGTGGGTTATTAGAAGACAGTGGGTTATTACAATAGGCAGAGTGGGTTATTACAATAGACAGAGATTGGGTTAATACAGTAGACAGAGAGTGGGTTAAGACAATAGACAGAGAGTGGGTTAAGACAATAGACAGAGAGTGGATTATTACAAGACAGTGGATTATTACAAGACAGTGGATTATTACAAGACAGTGGATTATTACAAGACAGTGGATTATTACAAGACAGTGGGTTATTACAATAGACAGAGGGTTATTACAATAGATAGAGAGTGGGTTATTACAAGAGACAGAGAGTGGGTTGTAACAATAGACAGTGGGTTATTACAATAGACAGAGTGGGTTATTACAATAGAGATTGGATTATTACAAGACAGTGGGTTAATACAATATACAGAGAGTGGGTTATTACAAGGCAGTGGGTTATTACAATAGACAGATAGTGGGTTATTACAATAGACCGAGATTGGGTTAATACAGTAGACAGAGAGTGGTTAATACAATAGACAGAGAGTGGGTTATTACAAGACAGTGGATTATTACAAGACAGTGGGTTATTACAATAGACAAAGGGTTAATACAATAGACTGAGAGTGGGTTAATACAATAGACAGAGAGTGGGTTAATACAAGACAGTGGGTTATTACAAGACAGTGGGTTATTACAAGACAGGTGGGTTATTTCAAGACAGTGGGTTATTACAATAGACAGAGGGTTATTACAATAGACAGAGAGTGGGTTATTACAAGACAGTGGGTTATTACAATAGACAGATAGTGGGTTATTACAATAGACAGAGAGTGGGTTATAACAACAGACAGTGGGTTATTACAATAGACAGGGAGTGGGTTATAACAACAGACAGTGGGTTATTACAATAGACAGATAGTGGGTTATTACAAGACAGTGGGTTATTACAATAGACAGAGGGTTATTACAATAGACAGAGTGGGTTATTACAATAGACCGAGATTGGGTTAATACAGTAGACAGAGAGTGGGTTATTACAATAGAGATTGGATTATTACAAGACAGTGGTATATACAATATACAGAGAGTGGGTTATTACAAGACAGTGGGTTATTACAATAGACAGAGTGGGTTATTACAATAGACAGAGATTGGGTTAATACAGTAGACAGAGAGTGGGTTATTACAATAGAGATTGGATTATTACAAGACAGTGGTATATACAATATACAGAGAGTGGGTTATTACAAGACAGTGGGTTATTACAATAGACAGAGTGGGTTATTACAATAGACAGAGAGTGGGTTATTACTATAGACAGAGAGTGGGTTGTTACAATAGACAGTGGGTTATTACAATAGACAGATAGTGGGTTACTACTATAGACAGAGAGTGGGTTATTACTATAGACAGAGAGTGGGTTATAACAATCGACAGAGAGTAAGTAATTACAATAGACAGAGAGTGGGTTATTACAATAGACAGTGGGTTATTACAGTAGACAGATAGTGGTTTATTACTATAGACAGAGAGTGGGTTATTACTATAGACAGAGTGGGTTATTACAATAGACAGACAGTGGATTATTACAATAGACAGAAATTGGGTTAATACCATAGACAGAGAGTGGGTTATTACTATAGACATAGAGTGGGTTATTACAATAGACAGAGAGTGGGTTATTACAATAGACAGTGGGTTATTACAATAGACAGAGTGGGTTATTACAATAGACAGAGAGTAGGTTATTACAATAGACAAAGAGTGGGCTATTACTATAGACAGAGAGTAGATTATTACTATAGACAGAGTGGGTTATTACAATAGACAGAGAGTAGGTTATTACAATAGACAGAGAGTGGGTTATTACTATAGACAGAGAGTGGGTTATTACTATAGACAGAGTGGGTTATTACAATAGCCAGAGTGGGTTATTACAATAGACCGAGATTGGGTTAATACAGTAGACAGAGAGTGGGTTAATACAATAGACAGCGAGTGGGTTATTACAAGACAGTGGATTATTACAAGACAGTGGGTTATTACAAGACAGTGGGTTATTACAAGACAGTGGGTTATTACAAGACAGTGGGTTATTACAAGACAGTGGGTTATTACAAGACAGTGGGTTATTACAATAGACAAAGGGTTAATACAATAGACAGAGAGTGGGTTATTACAAGACAGTGGGTTATTACAAGACAGTGGGTTATTACAATAGACAGAGAGTGGGTTATTACAAGACAGTGGGTTAATACAATAGAGAGAGAGTGGGTTATTACAAGACAGTGGGTTATTACAATAGACAGAGTTATTACAATAGACAGAGAGTAGGTTATTACAATAGAGATTGGATTATTACAAGACAGTGGGTTAATACAATATACAGAGAGTGGGTTATTACAATAGACAGTGGGTTATTACAATAGACAGAGATTGGGTTAATACAGTAGACAGAGAGTGGGTTAATACAATAGACAGAGAGTGGGTTAATACAATAGACAGAGAGTGGGTTATTACAAGACAGTGGGTTATTGCAAGACAGTGGGTTATTACAATAGACAGAGGGTTATTACAATAGACAGAGAGTGGGTTATTACAAGACAGTGGGTTAATACAATATACAGAGAGTGGGTTATTACAAGGCAGTGGGTTATTACAATAGACAGATAGTGGGTTATTACAATAGACCGAGATTGGGTTAATACAATAGACAGAGAGTGGGTTATTACAAGACAGTGGGTTATTACAAGACAGTGGGTTATTACAATAGACAGAGGGTTATTACAATAGACAGAGGGTTATTACAATAGACAGAGGGTTATTACAATAGACAGAGTGGGTTATTACAATAGACCGAGATTGGGTTAATACAGTAGACAGAGAGTGGTTAATACAATAGACAGAGAGTGGGTTATTACAAGACAGTGGATTATTACAAGACAGTGGGTTATTACAATAGACAAAGGGTTAATACAATAGACTGAGAGTGGGTTAATACAATAGACAGAGAGTGGGTTATTACAAGACAGTGGGTTATTACAAGACAGTGGGTTATTACAATAGACAGAGGGTTATTACAATAGACAGAGGGTTATTACAATAGACAGAGAGTGGGTTATTACAAGACAGTGGGTTATTACAATAGACAGATAGTGGGTTATTACAATAGACAGAGAGTGGGTTATAACAACAGACAGTGGGTTATTACAATAGACAGGGAGTGGGTTATAACAACAGACAGTGGGTTATTACAATAGACAGATAGTGGGTTATTACAAGACAGTGGGTTATTACAATAGACAGAGGGTTATTACAATAGACAGAGTGGGTTATTACAATAGACCGAGATTGGGTTAATACAGTAGACAGAGAGTGGGTTATTACAATAGAGATTGGATTATTACAAGACAGTGGTATATACAATATACAGAGAGTGGGTTATTACAAGACAGTGGGTTATTACAATAGACAGAGTGGGTTATTACAATAGACAGAGATTGGGTTAATACAGTAGACAGAGTGGGTTAATACAGTAGACAGAGAGTGGGTTATTACAATAGACAGAGAGTGGGTTATTACAATAGACAGAGAGTGGGTTAATACAAGACAGTGGGTTATTACAAGACAGTGGGTTATTACAAGACAGTGGGTTATTACAAGACAGTGGGTTATTTCAAGACAGTGGGTTATTACAATAGACAGAGGGTTATTACAATAGACAGAGAGTGGGTTATTACAAGACAGTGGGTTATTACAATAGACAGATAGTGGGTTATTACAATAGACAGAGAGTGGGTTATAACAACAGACAGTGGGTTATTACAATAGACAGGGAGTGGGTTATAACAACAGACAGTGGGTTATTACAATAGACAGATAGTGGGTTATTACAAGACAGTGGGTTATTACAATAGACAGAGGGTTATTACAATAGACAGAGTGGGTTATTACAATAGACCGAGATTGGGTTAATACAGTAGACAGAGAGTGGGTTATTACAATAGAGATTGGATTATTACAAGACAGTGGTATATACAATATACAGAGAGTGGGTTATTACAAGACAGTGGGTTATTACAATAGACAGAGTGGGTTATTACAATAGACAGAGATTGGGTTAATACAGTAGACAGAGAGTGGGTTATTACAATAGAGATTGGATTATTACAAGACAGTGGTATATACAATATACAGAGAGTGGGTTATTACAAGACAGTGGGTTATTACAATAGACAGAGTGGGTTATTACAATAGACAGAGAGTGGGTTATTACTATAGACAGAGAGTGGGTTGTTACAATAGACAGTGGGTTATTACAATAGACAGATAGTGGGTTACTACTATAGACAGAGAGTGGGTTATTACTATAGACAGAGAGTGGGTTATAACAATCGACAGAGAGTAAGTAATTACAATAGACAGAGAGTGGGTTATTACAATAGACAGTGGGTTATTACAGTAGACAGATAGTGGTTTATTACTATAGACAGAGAGTGGGTTATTACTATAGACAGAGTGGGTTATTACAATAGACAGACAGTGGGATTATTACAATAGACAGAAATTGGGTTAATACCATAGACAGAGAGTGGGTTATTACTATAGACATAGAGTGGGTTATTACAATAGACAGAGAGTGGGTTATTACAATAGACAGTGGGTTATTACAATAGACAGAGTGGGTTATTACAATAGACAGAGAGTAGGTTATTACAATAGACAAAGAGTGGGCTATTACTATAGACAGAGAGTAGATTATTACTATAGACAGAGTGGGTTATTACAATAGACAGAGAGTAGGTTATTACAATAGACAGAGAGTGGGTTATTACTATAGACAGAGAGTGGGTTATTACTATAGACAGAGTGGGTTATTACAATAGCCAGAGTGGGTTATTACAATAGACCGAGATTGGGTTAATACAGTAGACAGAGAGTGGGTTAATACAATAGACAGCGAGTGGGTTATTACAAGACAGTGGATTATTACAAGACAGTGGGTTATTACAAGACAGTGGGTTATTACAAGACAGTGGGTTATTACAAGACAGTGGGTTATTACAATAGACAAAGGGTTAATACAATAGACAGAGAGTGGGTTATTACAAGACAGTGGGTTATTACAAGACAGTGGGTTATTACAATAGACAGAGAGTGGGTTATTACAAGACAGTGGGTTAATACAATAGAGAGAGAGTGGGTTATTACAAGACAGTGGGTTATTACAATAGACAGAGTTATTACAATAGACAGAGAGTAGGTTATTACAATAGAGATTGGATTATTACAAGACAGTGGGTTAATACAATATACAGAGAGTGGGTTATTACAATAGACAGTGGGTTATTACAATAGACAGAGATTGGGTTAATACAGTAGACAGAGAGTGGGTTAATACAATAGACAGAGAGTGGGTTAATACAATAGACAGAGAGTGGGTTATTACAAGACAGTGGGTTATTGCAAGACAGTGGGTTATTACAATAGACAGAGGGTTATTACAATAGACAGAGAGTGGGTTATTACAAGACAGTGGGTTAATACAATATACAGAGAGTGGGTTATTACAAGGCAGTGGGTTATTACAATAGACAGATAGTGGGTTATTACAATAGACCGAGATTTGGTTAATACAATAGACAGAGAGTGGGTTATTACAAGACAGTGGGTTATTACAAGACAGTGGGTTATTACAATAGACAGAGGGTTATTACAATAGACAGAGGGTTATTACAATAGACAGAGGGTTATTACAATAGACAGAGTGGGTTATTACAATAGACCGAGATTGGGTTAATACAGTAGACAGAGAGTGGTTAATACAATAGACAGAGAGTGGGTTATTACAAGACAGTGGATTATTACAAGACAGTGGGTTATTACAATAGACAAAGGGTTAATACAATAGACTGAGAGTGGGTTAATACAATAGACAGAGAGTGGGTTATTACAAGACAGTGGGTTATTACAAGACAGTGGGTTATTACAATAGACAGAGGGTTATTACAATAGACAGAGGGTTATTACAATAGACAGAGAGTGGGTTATTACAAGACAGTGGGTTATTACAATAGACAGATAGTGGGTTATTACAATAGACAGAGAGTGGGTTATAACAACAGACAGTGGGTTATTACAATAGACAGGGAGTGGGTTATAACAACAGACAGTGGGTTATTACAATAGACAGATAGTGGGTTATTACAAGACAGTGGGTTATTACAATAGACAGAGGGTTATTACAATAGACAGAGTGGGTTATTACAATAGACCGAGATTGGGTTAATACAGTAGACAGAGAGTGGGTTATTACAATAGAGATTGGATTATTACAAGACAGTGGTATATACAATATACAGAGAGTGGGTTATTACAAGACAGTGGGTTATTACAATAGACAGAGTGGGTTATTACAATAGACAGAGATTGGGTTAATACAGTAGACAGAGTGGGTTAATACAGTAGACAGAGAGTGGGTTATTACAATAGACAGAGAGTGGGTTATTACAATAGACAGAGAGTGGGTTAATACAAGACAGTGGGTTATTACAAGACAGTGGGTTATTACAAGACAGTGGGTTATTACAAGACAGTGGGTTATTTCAAGACAGTGGGTTATTACAATAGACAGAGGGTTATTACAATAGACAGAGAGTGGGTTATTACAAGACAGTGGGTTATTACAATAGACAGATAGTGGGTTATTACAATAGACAGAGAGTGGGTTATAACAACAGACAGTGGGTTATTACAATAGACAGGGAGTGGGTTATAACAACAGACAGTGGGTTATTACAATAGACAGATAGTGGGTTATTACAAGACAGTGGGTTATTACAATAGACAGAGGGTTATTACAATAGACAGAGTGGGTTATTACAATAGACCGAGATTGGGTTAATACAGTAGACAGAGAGTGGGTTATTACAATAGAGATTGGATTATTACAAGACAGTGGTATATACAATATACAGAGAGTGGGTTATTACAAGACAGTGGGTTATTACAATAGACAGAGTGGGTTATTACAATAGACAGAGATTGGGTTAATACAGTAGACAGAGAGTGGGTTATTACAATAGAGATTGGATTATTACAAGACAGTGGTATATACAATATACAGAGAGTGGGTTATTACAAGACAGTGGGTTATTACAATAGACAGAGTGGGTTATTACAATAGACAGAGAGTGGGTTATTACTATAGACAGAGAGTGGGTTGTTACAATAGACAGTGGGTTATTACAATAGACAGATAGTGGGTTACTACTATAGACAGAGAGTGGGTTATTACTATAGACAGAGAGTGGGTTATAACAATCGACAGAGAGTAAGTAATTACAATAGACAGAGAGTGGGTTATTACAATAGACAGTGGGTTATTACAGTAGACAGATAGTGGTTTATTACTATAGACAGAGAGTGGGTTATTACTATAGACAGAGTGGGTTATTACAATAGACAGACAGTGGGTTATTACAATAGACAGAAATTGGGTTAATACCATAGACAGAGATTGGGTTATTACTATAGACAGAGAGTGGGTTATTACAATAGACAGAGAGTGGGTTATTACAATAGACAGTGGGTTATTACAATAGACAGAGAGTGGGCTATTACTATAGACAGAGAGTGGATTATTACTATAGACAGAGAGTGGATTATTACTATAGACAGAGTGGGTTATTACAATAGACAGAGAGTAGGTTATTACAATAGACAGAGAGTGGGCTATTACTATAGACAGAGAGTGGATTATTACTATAGACAGAGAGTGGATTATTACAATAGACAGTGGATTAATACAATAGACAGATAGTGGGTTATTACTATAGACGGAGAGTGGGTTATTACTATAGACAGAGTGGGTTATAACAATAGACAGAGAGTAGGTTATTACAATAGACAGAGAGTAGGTTATTACAATAGACAGTGGGTTATTACAATAGACAGAGTGGGTTATTACAATAGACAGAGAGTAGGTTATTACAATAGACAAAGAGTGGGCTATTACTATAGACAGAGAGTAGATTATTACTATAGACAGAGTGGGTTATTACAATAGACAGAGAGTAGGTTATTACAATAGACAGAGAGTGGGTTATTACTATAGACAGAGAGTGGGTTATTACTATAGACAGAGTGGGTTATTACAATAGCCAGAGTGGGTTATTACAATAGACCGAGATTGGGTTAATACAGTAGACAGAGAGTGGGTTAATACAATAGACAGCGAGTGGGTTATTACAAGACAGTGGATTATTACAAGACAGTGGGTTATTACAAGACAGTGGGTTATTACAAGACAGTGGGTTATTACAAGACAGTGGGTTATTACAATAGACAAAGGGTTAATACAATAGACAGAGAGTGGGTTATTACAAGACAGTGGGTTATTACAAGACAGTGGGTTATTACAATAGACAGAGAGTGGGTTATTACAAGACAGTGGGTTAATACAATAGAGAGAGAGTGGGTTATTACAAGACAGTGGGTTATTACAATAGACAGAGAGTAGGTTATTACAATAGAGATTGGATTATTACAAGACAGTGGGTTAATACAATATACAGAGAGTGGGTTATTACAATAGACAGTGGGTTATTACAATAGACAGAGATTGGGTTAATACAGTAGACAGAGAGTGGGTTAATACAATAGACAGAGAGTGGGTTAATACAATAGACAGAGAGTGGGTTATTACAAGACAGTGGGTTATTGCAAGACAGTGGGTTATTACAATAGACAGAGGGTTATTACAATAGACAGAGAGTGGGTTATTACAAGACAGTGGGTTAATACAATATACAGAGAGTGGGTTATTACAAGGCAGTGGGTTATTACAATAGACAGATAGTGGGTTATTACAATAGACCGAGATTGGGTTAATACAATAGACAGAGAGTGGGTTATTACAAGACAGTGGGTTATTACAAGACAGTGGGTTATTACAATAGACAGAGGGTTATTACAATAGACAGAGGGTTATTACAATAGACAGAGGGTTATTACAATAGACAGAGTGGGTTATTACAATAGACCGAGATTGGGTTAATACAGTAGACAGAGAGTGGTTAATACAATAGACAGAGAGTGGGTTATTACAAGACAGTGGATTATTACAAGACAGTGGGTTATTACAATAGACAAAGGGTTAATACAATAGACTGAGAGTGGGTTAATACAATAGACAGAGAGTGGGTTATTACAAGACAGTGGGTTATTACAAGACAGTGGGTTATTACAATAGACAGAGGGTTATTACAATAGACAGAGGGTTATTACAATAGACAGAGAGTGGGTTATTACAAGACAGTGGGTTATTACAATAGACAGATAGTGGGTTATTACAATAGACAGAGAGTGGGTTATAACAACAGACAGTGGGTTATTACAATAGACAGGGAGTGGGTTATAACAACAGACAGTGGGTTATTACAATAGACAGATAGTGGGTTATTACAAGACAGTGGGTTATTACAATAGACAGAGGGTTATTACAATAGACAGAGTGGGTTATTACAATAGACCGAGATTGGGTTAATACAGTAGACAGAGAGTGGGTTATTACAATAGAGATTGGATTATTACAAGACAGTGGTATATACAATATACAGAGAGTGGGTTATTACAAGACAGTGGGTTATTACAATAGACAGAGTGGGTTATAACAATAGACAGAGATTGGGTTAATACAGTAGACAGAGTGGGTTAATACAGTAGACAGAGAGTGGGTTATTACAATAGACAGAGAGTGGGTTATTACAATAGACAGAGAGTGGGTTAATACAAGACAGTGGGTTATTACAAGACAGTGGGTTATTACAAGACAGTGGGTTATTACAAGACAGTGGGTTATTTCAAGACAGTGGGTTATTACAATAGACAGAGGGTTATTACAATAGACAGAGAGTGGGTTATTACAAGACAGTGGGTTATTACAATAGACAGATAGTGGGTTATTACAATAGACAGAGAGTGGGTTATAACAACAGACAGTGGGTTATTACAATAGACAGGGAGTGGGTTATAACAACAGACAGTGGGTTATTACAATAGACAGATAGTGGGTTATTACAAGACAGTGGGTTATTACAATAGACAGAGAGTAGGTTATTACAATAGACAGAGAGTGGGTTATTACTATAGACAGAGAGTGGGTTATTACTATAGACAGAGTGGGTTATTACAATAGCCAGAGTGGGTTATTACAATAGACCGAGATTGGGTTAATACAGTAGACAGAGAGTGGGTTAATACAATAGACAGCGAGTGGGTTATTACAAGACAGTGGATTATTACAAGACAGTGGGTTATTACAAGACAGTGGGTTATTACAAGACAGTGGGTTATTACAAGACAGTGGGTTATTACAATAGACAAAGGGTTAATACAATAGACAGAGAGTGGGTTATTACAAGACAGTGGGTTATTACAAGACAGTGGGTTATTACAATAGACAGAGAGTGGGTTATTACAAGACAGTGGGTTAATACAATAGAGAGAGAGTGGGTTATTACAAGACAGTGGGTTATTACAATAGACAGAGTTATTACAATAGACAGAGAGTAGGTTATTACAATAGAGATTGGATTATTACAAGACAGTGGGTTAATACAATATACAGAGAGTGGGTTATTACAATAGACAGTGGGTTATTACAATAGACAGAGATTGGGTTAATACAGTAGACAGAGAGTGGGTTAATACAATAGACAGAGAGTGGGTTAATACAATAGACAGAGAGTGGGTTATTACAAGACAGTGGGTTATTGCAAGACAGTGGGTTATTACAATAGACAGAGGGTTATTACAATAGACAGAGAGTGGGTTATTACAAGACAGTGGGTTAATACAATATACAGAGAGTGGGTTATTACAAGGCAGTGGGTTATTACAATAGACAGATAGTGGGTTATTACAATAGACCGAGATTGGGTTAATACAATAGACAGAGAGTGGGTTATTACAAGACAGTGGGTTATTACAAGACAGTGGGTTATTACAATAGACAGAGGGTTATTACAATAGACAGAGGGTTATTACAATAGACAGAGGGTTATTACAATAGACAGAGTGGGTTATTACAATAGACCGAGATTGGGTTAATACAGTAGACAGAGAGTGGTTAATACAATAGACAGAGAGTGGGTTATTACAAGACAGTGGATTATTACAAGACAGTGGGTTATTACAATAGACAAAGGGTTAATACAATAGACTGAGAGTGGGTTAATACAATAGACAGAGAGTGGGTTATTACAAGACAGTGGGTTATTACAAGACAGTGGGTTATTACAATAGACAGAGGGTTATTACAATAGACAGAGGGTTATTACAATAGACAGAGAGTGGGTTATTACAAGACAGTGGGTTATTACAATAGACAGATAGTGGGTTATTACAATAGACAGAGAGTGGGTTATAACAACAGACAGTGGGTTATTACAATAGACAGGGAGTGGGTTATAACAACAGACAGTGGGTTATTACAATAGACAGATAGTGGGTTATTACAAGACAGTGGGTTATTACAATAGACAGAGGGTTATTACAATAGACAGAGTGGGTTATTACAATAGACCGAGATTGGGTTAATACAGTAGACAGAGAGTGGGTTATTACAATAGAGATTGGATTATTACAAGACAGTGGTATATACAATATACAGAGAGTGGGTTATTACAAGACAGTGGGTTATTACAATAGACAGAGTGGGTTATTACAATAGACAGAGATTGGGTTAATACAGTAGACAGAGTGGGTTAATACAGTAGACAGAGAGTGGGTTATTACAATAGACAGAGAGTGGGTTATTACAATAGACAGAGAGTGGGTTATTACTATAGACAGAGAGTGGGTTGTTACAATAGACAGTGGGTTATTACAATAGACAGATAGTGGGTTACTACTATAGACAGAGAGTGGGTTATTACTATAGACAGAGAGTGGGTTATAACAATCGACAGAGAGTAAGTAATTACAATAGACAGAGAGTGGGTTATTACAATAGACAGTGGGTTATTACAGTAGACAGATAGTGGTTTATTACTATAGACAGAGAGTGGGTTATTACTATAGACAGAGTGGGTTATTACAATAGACAGACAGTGGGTTATTACAATAGACAGAAATTGGGTTAATACCATAGACAGAGAGTGGGTTATTACTATAGACAGAGAGTGGGTTATTACAATAGACAGAGAGTGGGTTATTACAATAGACAGTGGGTTATTACAATAGACAGAGGGTGGGCTATTACTATAGACAGAGAGTGGATTATTACTATAGACAGAGAGTGGATTATTACTATAGACAGAGAGTGGATTATTACTATAGACAGAGTGGGTTATTACAATAGACAGAGAGTGGGCTATTACTATAGACAGAGAGTGGATTATTACTATAGACAGAGAGTGGATTATTACAATAGACAGTGGATTAATACAATAGACAGATAGTGGGTTATTACTATAGACGGAGAGTGGGTTATTACTATAGACAGAGTGGGTTATAACAATAGACAGAGAGTAGGTTATTACAATAGACAGAGAGTAGGTTATTACAATAGACAGAGAGTGGGTTATTACTATAGACAGAGAGTGGGTTATTACAATAGACATAGTGGGTTATTACAATAGCCAGAGTGGGTTATTACATTAGACCGAGATTGGGTTAATACAGTAGACAGAGTGGGTTAATACAGTAGACAGAGAGTGGGTTAATACAATAGACAGGGAGTGGGTTATTACAAGACAGTGGGTTATTACAAGACAGTGGGTTATTACAATAGACAGAGGGTTATTACAATAGATAGAGAGTGGGTTATTACAATAGACAGAGAGTGGGTTATTACAAGACAGTGGGTTAATACAATATACAGAGAGTGGGTTATTACAAGGCAGTGGGTTATTACAATAGACAGATAGTGGGTTATTACAATAGACCGAGATTGGGTTAATACAGTAGACAGAGAGTGGGTTAATACAATAGACAGAGAGTGGGTTATTACAAGACAGTGGGTTATTACAAGACAGTGGGTTAATACAATATACAGAGAGTGGGTTATTACAAGACAGTGGGTTATTACAATAGACAGATAGTGGGTTATTACAATAGACAGAGAGTGGGTTATTACAAGACAGTGGGTTATTACAATAGACAGAGGGTTATTACAATAGACAGAGAGTGGGTTATTACAATAGAGTTTGGATTATTACAAGACAGTGGGTTAATACAATATACAGAGAATGGGTTATTACAAGACAGTGGGTTAATACAATATACAGAGAGTGGGTTATTACAAGACAGTGGCTTATTACAATAGACAGATAGTGGGTTATTACAAGACAGTGGGTTATTACAATAGACAGATAGTGGGTTATTACAATAGACAGAGAGTGGGTTATAACAACAGACAGTGGGTTATTACAATAGACAGGGAGTGGGTTATAACAACAGACAGTGGGTTATTACAATAGACAGATAGTGGGTTATTACAAGACAGTGGGTTATTACAATAGACAGAGTGGGTTATTACAATAGACAGAGATTGGGTTAATACAGTAGACAGAGAGTGGGTTATTACAATAGAGATTGGATTATTACAAGACAGTGGTATATACAATATACAGAGAGTGGGTTATTACAAGACAGTGGGTTATTACAATAGACAGAGTGGGTTATTACAATAGACAGAGAGTGGGTTATTACTATAGACAGAGAGTGGGTTGTTACAATAGACAGTGGGTTATTACAATAGACAGATAGTGGGTTACTACTATAGACAGAGAGTGGGTTATTACTATAGACAGAGAGTGGGTTATAACAATCGACAGAGAGTAAGTAATTACAATAGACAGAGAGTGGGTTATTACAATAGACAGTGGGTTATTACAGTAGACAGATAGTGGTTTATTACTATAGACAGAGAGTGGGTTATTACTATAGACAGAGTGGGTTATTACAATAGACAGACAGTGGGTTATTACAATAGACAGAAATTGGGTTAATACCATAGACAGAGAGTGGGTTATTACTATAGACATAGAGTGGGTTATTACAATAGACAGAGAGTGGGTTATTACAATAGACAGAGAGTGGGTTATTACAATAGACAGTGGGTTATTACAATAGACAGAGTGGGTTATTACAATAGACAGAGAGTAGGTTATTACAATAGACAAAGAGTGGGCTATTACTATAGACAGAGAGTAGATTATTACTATAGACAGAGTGGGTTATTACAATAGACAGAGAGTAGGTTATTACAATAGACAGAGAGTGGGTTATTACTATAGACAGAGAGTGGGTTATTACTATAGACAGAGTGGGTTATTACAATAGCCAGAGTGGGTTATTACAATAGACCGAGATTGGGTTAATACAGTAGACAGAGAGTGGGTTAATACAATAGACAGCGAGTGGGTTATTACAAGACAGTGGATTATTACAAGACAGTGGGTTATTACAAGACAGTGGGTTATTACAAGACAGTGGGTTATTACAATAGACAAAGGGTTAATACAATAGACAGAGAGTGGGTTATTACAAGACAGTGGGTTATTACAAGACAGTGGGTTATTACAATAGACAGAGAGTGGGTTATTACAAGACAGTGGGTTAATACAATAGAGAGAGAGTGGGTTATTACAAGACAGTGGGTTATTACAATAGACAGAGTTATTACAATAGACAGAGAGTAGGTTATTACAATAGAGATTGGATTATTACAAGACAGTGGGTTAATACAATATACAGAGAGTGGGTTATTACAATAGACAGTGGGTTATTACAATAGACAGAGATTGGGTTAATACAGTAGACAGAGAGTGGGTTAATACAATAGACAGAGAGTGGGTTAATACAATAGACAGAGAGTGGGTTATTACAAGACAGTGGGTTATTGCAAGACAGTGGGTTATTACAATAGACAGAGGGTTATTACAATAGACAGAGAGTGGGTTATTACAAGACAGTGGGTTAATACAATATACAGAGAGTGGGTTATTACAAGATAGTGGGTTATTACAATAGACAGAGAGTGGGTTATAACAACAGACAGTGGGTTATTACAATAGACAGAGAGTGGGTTATTACAATAGAGATTGGATTATTACAAGACAGTGGGTTAATACAATATACAGAGAGTGGGTTATTACAAGACAGTGGGTTATTACAATAGGCAGAGTGGGTTATTACAATAGACAGAGATTGGGTTAATACAGTAGACAGAGAGTGGGTTATTACAATAGACAGAGAGTGGATTATTACAATAGACAGAGAGTGGGTTATTACTATAGACAGAGAGTGGGTTGTTACAATAGACAGTGGGTTATTACAATAGACAGATAGTGCGTTACTACTATAGACAGAGAGTGGGTTATTACTATAGACAGAGAGTGGGTTATAACAATAGACAGAGAGTAAGTAATTACAATAGACAGAGAGTGGGTTATTACAATAGACAGTGGGTTATTACAATAGACCGATAGTGGGTCATTACTATAGACAGAGAGTGGGTTATTACTATAGACAGAGTGGGTTATTACAATAGACAGAGGTTGGGTTATTACAATAGACAGAGATTGGGTTAATACAATAGACAGAGAGTGGGTTATTACTATAGACGGAGAGTGGGTTATTACAATAGACAGAGAGTGGGTTATTACAATAGACAGAGAGTGGGTTATTACAATAGACAGAAAGGGTGGGCTATTACTATATACAGAGAGTGGGCTATTACTATAGACAGAGAGTGGATTATTACAATAGACAGAGAGTGGATTCTTACTATAGACAGAGAGTGGGTTATTACAATAGACAGTGGGTTATTACAATAGACCGATAGTGGGTTTTTACTATAGACAGAGAGTGGGTTATTACTATAGACAGAGTGGGTTATTACAATAGACAGAGAGTGGGTTATTACAATAGACAGAGATTGGGTTAATATAATAGACAGAGAGTGGGTTATTACTATAGACAGAGAGTGGGTTATTACTATAGACAGAGAGTGCGTTATTACAATAGACAGAGAGTGGGTTATTACAATAGACAGAGAGTGGGTTATTACAATAGACAGAGAGTGGGTTATTACAATAGACAGAGAGTGGGTTATTACAATAGACAGAGATTGGGTTATTACAATAGACAGAGGGTTATTACAATAGACAGAAAGTGGGCTATTACTATAGACAGAGAGTGGGCTATTACTATAGACAGAGAGTGGATTATTACTATAGACAGTGGGTTATTACAATCGACCGATAATGGGTTATTACAATAAAAAGAGATTGGGTTATTACAGTAGACAGAGGGTTATTACAATAGACAGAAAGTGGGCTATTACTATAGACAGAGAGTGGGCTATTACTATAGACAGAGAGTGGGTTATTACAATCGACCGATAATGGGTTATTACTATAGACAGAGAGTGGGTTATTACTATAGACAGAGAGTGGGTTATTACTATAGACAGAGTGGGTTATTACAATAGACAGAGAGTGGGTTATTACAATAGACAGAGATTGGGTTAATACAATAGACAGAGAGTGGGTTAATACAATAGACAGAGAGTGGGTTATTACAATAGACAGGGAGTGGGTTATTACAATAGACAGAGGGTTATTACAATAGACAGAGAGTGGGCTATTACTATAGACAGAGAGTGGGCTATTACTATAGACAGACAGTGGGTTATTACAATAGACATTGGTTATTACAATAGACAGATAGTGGGTTATTACTATAGACAGAGAGTGGGTTATTACTATAGACAGAGAGTGGGTTATTACTATAGACAGAGAGTGGGTTATTACAATAGACAGAGTGGGTTATTACAATAGCCAGAGTGGGTTATTACAATAGACCGAGATTGGGTTAATACAGTAGACAGAGAGTGGGTTAATACAATAGACAGAGAGCGGGTTATTACAAGACAGTGGATTATTACAAGACAGTGGGTTATTACAAGACAGTGGGTTATTACAAGACAGTGGGTTATTACAATAGACAAAGGGTTAATACAATAGACTGATAGTGGGTTAATACAATAGACAGAGAATGTGTTATTACAAGACAGTGGGTTATTACAAGACAGTGGGTTATTACAAGACAGTGGGTTATTACAATAGACAGAGGGTTATTACAATAGATAGAGAGTGGGTTATTACAATAGACAGAGAGTGGGTTATTACAATAGACAGAGAGTGGGTTATTACAAGACACTGGGTTAATACAATAGACAGAGAGTGGGTTATTACAAGACAGTGGGTTATTACAATAGACAGAGAGTGGGTTATTACAATAGAGATTGGATTATTACAAGACAGTGGGTTAATACAATATACAGAGAGTGGGTTATTACAAGACAGTGGGTTATTACAATAGACAGAGTGGGTTATTACAATAGACAGAGATTGGGTTAATACAGTAGACAGAGTGTGGGTTAATACAATAGACAGAGAGTGGGTTATTACAAGACTGGATTATTACAAGACAGTGGGTTATTACAATAGACAGAGAGTGGGTTATAACTATTGACAGTGGGTTATTACAATAGACAGAGATTGGGTTAATACAATATACAGAGAGTGGGTTATTACAAGACAGTGGGTTATTACAATAGACAGAGGGTTATTACAATAGACAGAGAGTGGGTTATTACAATAGACAGAGTGTGAGTTATTACAAGACAGTGGGTTAATACAATATACAGAGAGTGGGTTATTACAAGACAGTGGGTTATTACAGTAGACAGATAGTGGGTTATTACAATAGACAGAGAGTGGGTTATAACAATAGACAGTGGGTTATTACAATAGACAGTGGGTTATTACAATAGACAGAGAGTGGGTTATTACAATAGACAGAGAGTGGGTTATTACAATAGACAGAGATTGGGTTAATACAATAGACAGAGATTGAGTTATTACAAGACAGTGGGTTATTACAAGACAGTGGATTATTACAATAGACAGAGGGTTAATACAACAGACAGAGAGTGGGTTAATACAATAGGATTATAGAGGGGTTGTGGGTTCAGAGACCCTTAAACAGGCTCAAAAGAACTTGTGCCCAAGGGACTTAAAGGCGGTGAGAGAGTAAAGGTGTACTGTCAAATTCACCGCATCTGACCTTGATTTGACAGCACGTATCGAAGCACCGGAGAAGATGCAAAACTTTACCGCATTGATCAGGAAAGATTGAACAGACTACAGCTCTTCAGTATTAAAGAGAAGGCCGAGGGGGCTGACTTGACAAGAGGTCTTTTAAGATTCTGATAAGGTAGATGCAGAGGAGGGTGTTTCCACTCGTGAGGCTGCAGCGAGGGTGGGGAGAGGGGGGGAGAACGCCTCACCAGGGCCGGCATGGTCCACGGTGGGGGAGCGAAGCAGAGCTAACGTTTCGGGTGCCTCCTGTGGCTCTTCTCCATAGAAGGGGAGGGGCACGGACACGGGACTCTGCTTTGCCCCCCTCCGCAGACGCTGCCTGCTCTGCTGAGTTTTTCCCAGCATGTCCTGTCTGTATGTCCGTCACCAGAGTCCGCAGGAGGGTTTGCTTTGGCTTTGGAAGTCTGCTCCGTGTTGGCCAATAATAGCCACAGTCATTGAACAGTGTGACACTTTGTGGGGTGTACCACAATCTCAGTGGAGCTTGGCCTAAATAGCCAAGTGGTTATGGTACTGGGTTTGTAACCCCAAGATCAAGAGTTCAAATCTCACACTGGCAAACTATGAAACAATGTAACTTCATCTGAAACAGATGGAAACAGGTTTGTACTCAAAAGAGTTACACTTGCTAGAAGGGCTTGGCCTAAATAGTCAAGTGGTTATGGTACTGGGCTTGTAACCCCTAGATCAAGAGTTCAAATCTCATAATGGTGAAACAATGTAACTTCATCTGAATAGGAACAGATGGAAACGTGTTTGTACTTGAAAGAGTTACCACAGTCTCAATTA
>NC_054503.1:5838761-5851261 GCF_017639515.1 Carcharodon carcharias
GCCAAGTCATTGAACTTTTCCAAACAGGAGACCCCTGCAGGAACGCTGCTCCTGGAGATCTGTCGATTGCCTTCTTCAAGTGCATGTGACTGCTCTCTTATTGAGCACCCCGGCACCAGTTACAGAAACCACCCAGAAGTGTCTGGCAATACTTAGAAGCAACGATTTTTAAAAAATTCTTTCACGGGATGTGGGTGTCGCTGGCTGGGCCAGCACTTATTGCCCATCCCTAATTGCCCCTTCAGGTGATGGGGAGCCACCTTCTTGAGCCGCTGCAGTCCCTGTGGTGTAGGTACACCCACAGTGCTGTTAGGGAGGGAGTTCCAGGATTTTGACCCAGCGACAGTGAAGGAACGGCCGATATATTTCCAACTCAGGATGGTGAGTGACTTGGAGGGGAACTTGCAGATGGTGGTGTTCCCATGGGTCTGCTGCCCTTGTCCTTCTAGATGGTAATGGGTTTGGAAGGTGCTGTCGAAGGAGCCTTGGCAAGTTGCTGCAGTGCATCTTGTAGATGGTACACACACTGCTGCTACTGTGCATCAGTGGTGGAGGGAGTGAACGTTTGTGGATGGGCTGTTGATCAATTGAGCTGCTTTGTCCTGGACGGCGTCGAGCTTCTTGAGTGTTGTGGGAGCTGCCCTCATCCAGGCAAGTGGGGAGTATTCCATCACACTCCTGACTTGTGCCTTGCAGATAGTGAACAGGCTTTGGGGAGTCAGGAGGTGAGTTACTCGCTGCAGGATTCCCAGCCTCTGACCTGCTCTTGTAGCCACAGTATTTATATGGCTGATCCAGCTCAGTTTCTGGTCAATGGTAACCCCCAGGATGTTGATAGTGGGGGATTCAGTGAGGGTAATGCCATTGAATGTCAAGGGTCGATGGTTAGATTCTCTTTTGTTGGAGATGGTCATTGCCTGGCGCTTGTGTGGCACGAATGTTACTTACAACTGGAGTAACACCCATCAAATGGCTGATTTCAGCAAGGCTAACAGTGGCTAGTTGGCAGCTTTAACACTATCCCCTCCGGTAACTAAGTGATTGAACGAGGTGCTCTCCTCCAATGGTGCACACCATCATGGAAACATAGCAATGGGAGGAGGCCATTCGGCCCCTTGAGCCTGTTCCACCACTCAAAGGGATTACGCGACCTAACTCCACGCTCCCACCTTCACCCCATATCCCTTAATCCCTTTGGTTAACAAAAATCTATCAACCTCAGATTTAAAATGAATGAATTGAGCATCAATCACCTTATGCTGAAGAGAGTTTCCAAATGTCCCCCACCCCGTGTGTGTGTGGAAGTGTTTCCTAATCTCACTCCTGAAAGGCCTGGCTCTCGTTTTTAGACTCTGGCCCATCATCCGAGACTCCCCCAACCAGCAGGAATCGGGTAGAGATGGAGAGAAACTATCTGTTCCCCTTAATATCATTCCTCTGTTGAATTTCATCCTGAAGCACACTCTGGTCCTTAAGTGATTTTAGTGCCCAGTTTTCCAAAAGGTGCCTTTTCCCCCCAGCGGAGGTGGTCCCTGTAGCAGGTAGAGGCGAGAATGCGGTGTGCAGGAGTCCAGGAGCAGGAGGAGGCCTTTCAGCCCCTCGAGTCTGCTGCGCAGCCATTCATTCAGATCGCGGCTGATCAGCACACCCGCAGCACCGTCGATTAGACACTCCTGGCCGCTGAATATGATTCAGCCCGTCGCTGTTGGCCGGGCCAGCTCCTACCTCTCGCTGGATGAAGATGATGCTGGTCGATTCATGAGCCTCAGGACCCCCCATGCGATAACGCTCCCGCACCTCTTCCGATGTCAGCTTACACCTGTGGGGGGGGGGGGGGGGGTGGTGGGAGAAATAAAGCACAAAAAGGACAGACTGATTAGGTTGCATCTACCCGGTGCAACAGTGCTCGATATTACAGCAGTGTGATGATCCACTAGGCAGTACTGCCAGAAACCTTCTCCATGTTATGGCGGGGCAGAGGAGGGGGAGGGGGAGGGGGAGGGGGGGAGGAGGGTGAGGTTGAGGGGGGAGGAGGGTGAGGTTGAGGGGAGGAGGGGGAGGTTGAGGGGGAGGAGGGGGAGGTTGAGGGGGAGGAGGGGGAGGTTGAGGGAGTGGAGGGAAATAGAACAGGAGAAAGGTTCTTCCATTCCCTCTTCAATGCTACGCTGAGGGAGTGCAGCACTGTCAGAGGTTCTGTTAAACCGAGGCCCTTCCTGCCTTCCCGGGGAAGCTGGTCGTTCAGCGCCTCGCTTCAGGGGAGAGCCGTGACAGGGTTAAACTTCAAAACATTGGCCATTTCGCCCCCTCTTCTCTGCCCAGAGGTGCCAGCTCTTCCCAGAAGGTTACAGATCCCCATCCAACATCATTTAAAAACAAACACACACAGACACACACACACAGACAGACACAGACACAGACACAAAAACACACAGACAGACACAGACACAGACACACACACACACACACACACACACACACACACACAGACACACACAGACACACACACACAGACACACACACACACACACACAGACACAGACACACACAGACACAGACACACGCAGACACAGACACACACGCAGACACACCCGCAGACTCAGACACACACACAGACACACACACAGAAGCATGCACAGAAGCACACACAGAAGCACACACAGACACACACACAGACACACACACAGACACACACACAGACACACACACAGACACACGCACAGACACACACACACATGCGCGATCTGGGTCATTATCACGTCGCTGTTTACAGGAGCTTGCTGTGTGCAAATTGGCTGCCCCGTTTCCTGGGTCACAATAGCCGACCACGCTTCAAAATGTACTTCACAGACGAAATAGGAGCAGGAGTAGGCCATTCGGCCCCTCAAGCCTGTTCCGTCATTCAATAAGATCATGGCTGATCTTGTGTGTGTGTCTGTGTGTGTTTGTTTTTAAGTGATGTTGGATGGGGATCTGTAACCTTCTGGGAAGAGCTGGCACCTCTGGGCAGAGAAGAGGGGGCCAAATGGCCAATGTTTTGAAGTTTAACCCTGTCACGGCTCTCCCCTGAAGCGAGGCGCTGAACGACCAGCTTGCCCAGGAGGGCAGGAAGGGCCTCGGTTTAACAGCACCTCTGACAGTGCTGCACTCCCTCAGCATAGCATTGAAGAGGGAATGGAAGAACCTTTCTCCTGTTCCATTTCCCTCCACTCCCTCAACCTCACCCTCCTCCCCCTCAACCTCCCCCACATTCCCATCTACCCACGCCCTCCCCTCCCACCGCGCCCCCCTCCCCACGCCATCCATAACCTTTGACTCCTTTGCCAAGCAAGAATCTGCCTACCTCCGCCTTAAAAAATATTCAGTGACCCCGCCTCCTGTCAGCAGTGAGGGGTCCCGAGGTGGTGGAAGGTGCTCACGTAAGGCGATTCCTCCTCCCTCCTCCCGGGGAAGTGGTTTTTTCACTGGGTGGTTAAAAAGCCTCGAGGGACAATCCTGCTTCAGTCCGTCAAATCCTGGGAGACGGACAGCTGCAATCTCCAGCGCACGCAAGTTGGTCCATTAAAGGCCAAGATCCCTCCCCATGAGGCGGTGGCATAGTGGTACTGTCGCTGGACTGGTAATGCAGAGACCCAGGGTAATGCTCTGGAGACCTGGGTTCGAATCCCACCACGGCCGATGGTGGAATTTGAGTTCAATAAGAATCTGGAATTATAAGTCTGATGATGACCATGAAACATAGAGTCAGAGAGGTCTACAGTACAGAAAAAGACTCTTCGGCCCATCGAGTCTGCGCCAGTATCTAACTTTCCAGCACTAACCCCATATCCTTGTATTACTTCTTCAATGTTATGAGGGTTTCTGCCTCTACTACCCTTCCAGGCAGTGAGTTCCAGATTCTCACCACCCTCTGGGTGAAAGAATTCTTCCTCACATCCCCTCTAAACCTCCTGCCCCTTACCTTAAAGCAATGCCCCCTGGTTATTGATCCCTCCACCAAGGGGAAAAGTTCCTTCCTATCTATGCCCCTCAATTTTATACACAACCATTGCCGATTGTTGTAAAAACCCATCTGGTTCACTAATGCCCCCTTTAGGGAAGGAAATCTGCTGTCCTTACCCGGTCTGGGCCCACACATGACCCCAGACCCCACAGCAAATGTGGTTGACTCTTAACAGCCCCTCTGAAATGGTCGAGCAAAGCCACTCAGCTCAAGGGGCAATTAGGGATGGGCAACAAATGCTGGTCTTGCCGGTGACCCCATGAAAGGGTAAAAAAAGAAACTCGCTGTCACCCCGCTCGCAGTTGGATCTCAATCCGAATTGGTAGCCAAATTGGAATTCAGAACCCCAGCCCCACAGAAGCACCAGAAACCAGTCTGGACAAGAGGCAAGCTCTTCACAGGAACAGGCTGGGCGAATGTCCAAGACATAACGTTCCCCATAGTTATTCCCGGACAATGCAGTCACTCAGAAATCAGTAAGAAATTCAGGAGTGACCGAATAAGGATCTTTAAAATTATGAAAGGGTAGGCCTAGATGCGAGCGAGGCCAGAACTAGGGGGCCATCAGCATAAGATAGTCGATAATAAACCCAAGCGGGATTTCAGGAGAAACTTCTTTACCCAGAAATGCTGTAACCCGAATGGCTACTGGACCAGGTGGGATTAGAATGGGCGAATCATCTTTTACTGTTACTTCTTAGCGCCAAATGGTCTCTTTCTGGGCGCTTGCGCCAAAATTGGGAGAGCTGTCCCACAGTCCAGTCAAGCAACAGCCAATAGTAATACCCACGCAATCATACCTTACAGATAAAGTCCCAGACTCCACCATCACCATCCCTGGGGGTGTCCTGTCCCACTGACAGGACAGACCCAGCAGAGTTGGTGGCACAGTGATATACAGTCAGGAGGGAGTTGCCCTGGGAGTCTTCAACATCAACTCCGGACCCCATGTAGTCTCATGGCATCAGGTCAAACATGGACAAGGAAACCTCCTGCTGATTACCACATACCCACCCTCCCTCAGCTGAAGAATCAGTGCTTCTCCATGTTGAACATCACTTGGAGGAAGCACCGAGGGTGCCAAGGGTACAGAACATCACTGCTAGACTGGGTCTGCAGCAGGTGGTGAGGGAACCAACAAGAGGGAAAAACGTAGTTGACCTCATGCTCACCAACCTGCCTGTCACAGATACATCTGTCCATGACAGAATTGGTAGGAGTGATCACCGTACAGCCCTTGTGGAGACGAATTCCCACCTTCACATTGAGGATACCCTCCATCGTGTTGTGTGGCACTGCCACATGCTAAATGGGATAGATTTCAAACAGATCTAGCAACTCAAGATTGTGTATCCATGAGGCACTGTGGGCCATCAGCAGCAGCAGAATTGTACTCAAACACAATCTGTAACCTCATGGCCCAGCATATCCCCCACTCTACCATTACCATCAAGTCAAGGGATCAACCCTGGTTCAATGAAGAGTGCAGGAGGGCATGTCAGGAGCAGCACCAGGCATACTTAAAAATGAGGTGTCAACCTGGTGAAGCTACAACGCAGGACTACTTGCGTGCCAAACAGCATAAGCGGCAAGTGATAGAGCTAAGCGATCCCACAACCAACGGATCAGATCTAAGATCTGCAATCCTGCCACATCCGGTCGTGAATGGTGGTGGACAATTAAACAGCTCATCAGAGGAGGAGGCTCCACAAATATCCCCATCCTCAATGATGGGGGAGTCCAGCACATCAGTGCAAAAGATAAGGCTGAAGTATTTGCTACAATCTTTAGCCAGAAGCATCAAGTGGATGATCCATCTCGGCCTCCTCCAGAGGTCCCCAGCATCACAGATGCCAGTCTTCAGCCAATTCGATTCACTCCACGTGATGTCAAGAAACAGCTGAAGGCACTGGATACTACAAAGACTATGGGCCCTGACAATATTCCGGCAATATTACTGAAGACTTGTGCTCCAGAACTTGCCGCACCCCTAGCCAAGCTGTTCCAGTACAGCTACAACACTGGCATCTACCCAGTTATGTGGAAAATTACCCAGGTATGTCCTGTACACAAAATCCAACCAAGTCAATTACCGCCCCATCAGTCTAGTCTCGATCGAAGTGGTGCAAGGTGTCGATAACAGTGCTATCAAGCGACACTTGCTCAGCAATAACCTGCTCACTGATGCTCAGTTTAGGTTCTGCCAGGACCACTCAGCTCCTGACCTCATTACAGCCTTGGTTCAAACATGGATTAAAGAGCTGAACTCTTGAGGTGAGTTGAGATCAAGGCTGCATTTGACCGAGTGTGGCATCAAGGAGCCCTGGCAAAACTGGAGTCAATAGGAATCAGGGGGAAAACTCTCCGCTGGTTGGAGTCATACCTAGCACAAAGGAAGATGATTGTGGTTGTTGGAGGTCAGTCATCTCAGCTCCAGGACATCACTGCAGGAGTTCCTCAGGGTAGTGTCCTAGGCCCAACCATCTTCATCTGCTTCATCAATGACCTTCCTTCCATCATAAGGTCAGAAGTGGGGATGTTCACTGATGATTGCACAATGGTCAGCACCATTGGCACCAGTGGCAGCAGTATGTACCATCTACAAGATGCACTCAAGGAATTCACCAAGGTTCCCCAGACAGCACCTTCCAAACCCATGACCTCTACCACCTAGAAGGACAAGGGCAGCAGACACATGGGGACACCACCACCTGCAAGTTCCCCTCCAAGTCACTCACCATCCCGACTTGGAAATATATCGGCCGTTCCTTCACTGTCGCTGAGTCAAAATCCTGGAACTCCCTCCCTAACAGCACTGTGGGTGTACCTACACCACAGGGACTGCAGCGGTTCAAGAAGGCAGCTCACCCCCACCTTCTCAAGGGGCATTTAGGGATGGGTAATAAATAATAAGTACTGGCCAGCGAAGCCCACATCCCAGGAGTGAATAGAAGTAAAATTTATGTGCTGTAACTTTTCTTTGGATCCACGGTGAGAATGTGGAACTCAGTACCTCGGGGAGTGGTTGCAGAGTGGGGGGGGGGAAATAGTATAGATACATTTAAGGGGGAAACTGCACAAATACATGTGGGAGAAAGAAATAGAAGGATATGTTGATGGAGGTGGGGTAGGCGGGTGGGGAGAGATGAAGAGGGGGACAGGAGGAGGCTCGTGTGGAGCAGAAACACCAGCACAGAGCAGACGGGCCGATTGGTCTGTCCCTGTGCTGTCGATACTGTGTAATGCAACTCCACATTGTCTGCCCCAGCTCAGTCAGAACAGACACTTGAATATCCACTTTGTTCAGGGCAGTACATCTGAAAGGTAAAGATATTCCACCTGACATAAAATTCTGCACTGGGCCGTCCGGCGCTCCTGTTGTTCCTGGCGATCCCCAGCAGCAGCGGCCTGCTTAAGCTTTCCAGAGGAATGTTTACCTGGTGAAGAAACCCAGGGAAGATCAGACACAACAGCTCAGCTTCGCACATCCCATTAGCTTGTGGCCCAACAGACAGAAAAAAAACCCACCGGATAGAAGATTAACATTGGACGGTGAGACTGCGAGGAGGGATAACACAAACGAGGCTTGTATCAAAGGTTGAGAGGTGATTCGATCGAGTTGGCTTTTTCAGGATCTTGGAGAGGAATTGATAAGGTAGGCACTGGGTGGGCGAGGGGAGGGAGTCGAGAACAAGGGAGAGTAACCTCGACAATCAGAGCTGCGTTACTCAGGTTAAGAAGCACTTTGTTGACGCGGAGGGAGTAGTAGATGCTAGTTCAATTAATCTGAGACAGGCCTTGTGCTCACCGAGGGTATTTTGGACCCAAGACAGGCGGATGGAGCTTAGATACAGATCCGCCACCGTCTCATTGAGTGGCAGAAGGGGCTAGAGGGGCCGAATGGCCTCCTCCTGTTCCTACGTTGCCCTCCTGAAGTGGCTCGGTGATCAGGAGTCCCTCTTTCACCATTGGAAGGGGGCTTGCTCCCCTCAGCTCCCTCCCGTGTGGGGTGGCCTCTGGTGGATGCCCGCCTCTCTTCCGCGGGTGCCCCCTTGAGAGAGAGCAGACGGCTCTCCCCCCCACCCCCCTCCCCCCCGGCACACTTGAGGCCTTCCACCCCCTAGTGGGCGCGCTCCATGAGCGTGGGCCCAGGCAACAACTTAAACTTATTAAAGCACCTTTAAAATGTAACGAAACATCTCAACGCGCATCAGACTGGAGTGTTTGGTGGAGGGTTGGCATAAAAAAGGTTGGGCAGGCCTGGGTTGTTTTCCTTGGGACAGAGGAGGCCGAGGGGGTGACCTAACTGAGGCGCACAAAACTACAAGAGGCCTAGATAGGGGAGACGGGAAAGACTTGTTTCCCCCCAGCGGAGGGGGTCAATTACCAGGGGGCACAGATTGAAGGCGGTTGGTAGAAGGATGATGTCATGAGGAAAAAGCTCTTCACCCAGATGGCGGCGGGCATCTGGAATTCACTGCCTAAATCGCTCTCGTTTTGAGTGGCAGAACGGGCTCGAGGGGCTGAGCGTCGCTCTCCGGAAGCGGCTCGGCCTTCAGAAGTGCCAAGGGAAGCGCGACGACCCGGGAAGGGTTGGCGCCTCTGGGAGAGAAGGAGAGGGCCAAGCAACACTTGGTCCAGGAACGTTTCGAGTTGTTTTTTTTTTTTTACCTCATCACGGATCTCGCCCAAAATGGAGGAAAATATCTCCTGAACAACCAGCTCCCCGGACAAGTGCCTCGGCTGAATGGATTCTTCTGGAACTCCTTTTGCAGCCGCCTGCGACGAGAGAGTGTGCATTGGGTGTTAGTGCAGAGGCTGACGCTCATGGTAAAGATAGAGCCATTCGGCCCGCTGTACCTGTGCTGGCTCTCGGACAGTCCTATCCAATTAGTCCCGCTCTTTCCACCCCATGGCCCTGCAGATTTCTCCTTTTCGTCTGTTTACCCAATTCCCCTTTGGAAAGTCGTTACAGAATCTGCTTCTGCCACCCTCCCAGTTCTATCACTGCATGAAAAATTCTCATCCGCCCCCCCCCCGACCCCACCACCGCCCCCCAACCCCAACCCCTCCTCGCAATCTTGTTCCGATTGTCTTAGAAATCGGTGTCCCTCCGATAGCCGACTCTCCAGCCCCTCCCGGACTCGTTATTCAGGAGATTGATACCCTTAAGGATTTCCAGCTCTCCTTTACCTGTCCACTCCAAGGGGATCAGTCCCAGCTTCGCCACATAACCAAAGTCCCTCCCCGCCCCCGCCCCACCACCCCCCCCCGACCCTTGGTACCCGTTCCAGTAAATCTGCCCTGCCAGACATGGTTCACGTCGCCGTTTGCGGGAGCTTGCTGTGAACAAATTGACTCCTACGTTACAACAGTGACCGCACTTTGAACAGTATTTCACCGGCTGCGTAGCGTCTCGGGGTGTCCTGAGGTGGCGAGAGGCACTGTGAAAATGCGAGTCTCATTTTTTTATTATTAAAAGAGACAATTTCCCCCCCTTTTGGGACGTAGGAAACACGGCAGCAACTTCGCGCACAGCAAGATCCCACAAACAGCAATGCGATAATGACTAGATTGTCCATTTTTTTTTAAAAAGTGAGATGGGACGAGAGATAAACATTGGCCCCCTGGACATGGGGGAGAACTCCTCCCAACCTCCCCCCCCCCGCCCCACCCCCACAACCCCTCCCCTCCCCCCCCCCACCCCCATTGTGGCCGTGGGGTCATGGACACCCACCTGGGAGGGGCCAGGCCTCAATTTAATAAACCACTGGCTCTGGGGAGCCTACTCAAGTCTCTGGAGCGGGGTTCGAACCCATAACCTCCTCGAGGCAACTCTCTGAGCCACCACTGGCAATTCATCGACACCTCAACTGAATTCCTGTCGCGGTGAAGGGTTACAGAGGATATGCTGCGCAGAAAGAGGCCATTCAGCCCAGCCAGTCCATGCCAGCCCACTCAAGCCTCCTTCCATCTTCCCTCATCTAAACCTACTGTCAGTATCCCTCTATTCCCTTCCCCCTCATGTACTTGTCTAGTTTCCCCTTAAATGAAGCGACACTATCCACCTCAACCACTCCCTCTGGGAGCGAGTTCCACATTCTCCCCACTCTCTGGCTAAAACAATTTCTCCCAAGTTCCCAGTTGGATTTCTCTGTGGACCATCTTATACTGATGGCCTCTAGTTCTGCTCTTCCCCACAAGAGGAGACACTCTTTCTGTATCCACTCGATCTAAAACCTTTCAGGAGTTTAGAGACCGCTATAAGGTCACCCCCCCTCAGCCTTCGAGAGAGAAGATGCTGCCGCACTTAACAACAGGGGAGGAGGCTAACCAATCGGGCTGCTCCAAAATCAGAACCCTGTTCAGGCCGCATTCAAAAAGGTACGAGGCAGCCATTCTGGTCTCGATACGGGCGTAGAGGGCACAGGTTCAGAGGAGAAAGAGCAGAGAGGAGAGTTTGACAGGGAGGGAACCAGAACCGTGAGAGTACAGCTACCCCGGGAAACGATCCAACAGCTTTTATTCGTTAGAGAAGAAAAGAGAGAGAGCTCGGAGGACAGCTCACTGGGGGTCCCGCAAATTGTGGACGATTTGGACACAGGGTGGGCGTGGAAAGAATCTCTCTCCTCGTGCGAGATTCTGAAACCGGGGGTGGGTGGTGGGGGGGGGGGTTGCCATAGATACCACAGGGACAATAAAAAAAATCCAATCGGAAAATAAGAGATATTGGCTCGTTAGAGCGAGTGGAATTCCACTAGCATAGGGAAGTGCCGAGGCAAATCACTAAGGTGCTTTCAAAAGGAAATTAGATGAGTACATGAGAGACGGGGGGGATAGAAAGTTTACTGAAAGGTGAAGGTGGAACAGCATTGACAAGTGGGCCAAATAGCCTGTTTCCCACCCCCACCCACCCCCATTTATTCCAAGTGGGCTTTTTCTTTGCTATCGAGCAACAAACCTTGGGTTCTGGGTGGCCACCTGGAATGTCCACCTGACCAGCCGCCTCGGCGACCAGCTCGCTCCTCCTCAGGAACACAAAGCAGTCGTCAGCTGTGTGCACCATGGCCCCGACTCCCAGGGGCTCCGCCAGGTAGGCCTGACTGTCACTGTAGTCCGTCGCCCCCTGCTCCTGCAGGAGCTGGGCCTCCGGGGCCCAGTTCGTCCCCAGGTAGTCCCGGTAGCAGGTCAGGCCCAGCCGCAGCAGCAGCCTCTCGCCCTCCAGCGTCGCCGAGTGAACGCGGAACTTGGCCCCGTTGAAGAGCCAGGGCTTCTCCTGCTTCCTCTGCTGCCAGATGTGGGCGATCTTCTGCTCGTGACCCCGCAGGACCCGGCGGTTGCATTCAGAGGAGATCTCCACTCGGACCTGGGCCTGTGTCAGCTCACCCGCGACCGGGCACTGGACCAAGAGGGAAATGTCCGGATCCATGCCCACCGCCTTCAGCTGAAAAGCAACCAGAAAGAGAGTCGGGACAAGGACGTTTCGAGAGGAAAGCAGACCTGCATTTAGATAGCCACCCGCGGGACCTCAATCACCCCGTATCGCAGCACAGGAGGAGGCTGTTCAGCCTCGATTGAACCTGCCTCCTTCACCCACACCCTCAGGCAGCACATTCCAGGTCCTAACCACTCGCCGCGTGGAGAGCTTTCTCCTCGTGTCTCCAGTGCTTCTTTTACCAGTTATCTTATATCTGTGCCCCCCTCGTTCTCGATCCTTCCACCAATGGGAACAGTTTCTCCCGATCGACTCTGTCCTGACCCTTCATGATTTTGAACGCCTCGATCAAATCTCCTCCCAAACCTCCTCTTTGAGGAAAACAGTCCCAACTTCTCCAATCCATCCACGTAACTGAAGTTCCTCAACCCTGGAACCATTCCCCTGAATCTCTCCAATGCTTTCACATCCTTCCTACAGTGCGGCACCCAGAACTGGACACAATACTCCACCTGAGGCCGAACTAGTGACTGATACAAGCTCAACATAACCTCCATGCTCTTGTATTCTGTGCCCCTGTTAATAAAGCCCAGGATACTGTATGCTTTATTAACCACTCTCTCAACCTGTCCTGCCACCTTCAATGACTGATGCATCTATACCCCGAGGTCCCTCTGCTCCGGCAACCCCGCTGTTTAGAGTTGTAGCCTCTATTTTATATTGTCTCTCCACGTTATCCCCACGAAAACCAATCACTGCTCATTCCTCCACATTGAGCTTCACCTGCCACAATCAGTTCCCAGTCAACAAAGTGCTTCCAGAGTCTAGCCACTGCTGCCAATGTCTGCACAGCAAGATCCCGCAAAACTGCCAGAATGTGTCACTGAACGATTATGGCACAGGAGGAGGACAATTGGCCCATGTCAGTTCTCTGTACGGCAACCCAGTTAGTCCCACTCTCCCACACCACCCCCCCCACCCAATCTCCCTACCGCGGCAAGTTCATCCCCCTCAAGCGCCCATTCAATCTCCTTTCGAAATCGTTCATCTTCTCTGCTTCCACCC
>NC_054503.1:5868369-5892281 GCF_017639515.1 Carcharodon carcharias
ATGTGTGTGTGTGTGTGTGTGTCTGTGTGTGTGTGTATGTGTGTGTGTGTGTCTGTGTGTGTGTGTGTGTGTGTGTGTGAATCAGGCCGATCCTGAACCCAAGCGTTTATACCCACTGGCTCCTCATTCTCTCAGCACCCGAGCCAGAGGTGGTGGGACCGAGTCCTCCTTCACCCCCACTCCCTCCTCCACCCCCACTCCCTCCTCTACCCCCACTCCCTCCTCTACCCCCACTCCCTCCTCCACCCCACTCCCTCCTCCTCCTCTACCCCCACTCCCTCCTCCTCCTCCTCCTTCACCCCCACTCCCTCCTCCTTCACCCCCACTCCCTCCTCCTCCAACCCCCACTCCCCTCCTCCTCCACCCCCACTCCCTCCTACTTCACCCCCACTCCCTCCTCCTCCTCCACCCCCACTCCCTCCTCCTCCACCCCCACTCCCTCCTCCTTCACCCCCACTCCCTCCTCCTCCTCCACCCCCACTCCCTCCTCCTCCACCCCCCACTCCCTCCTCCTCCTCCACCCCACTCCCTCCTACTCCTCCACTCCCTCCTCCTCTACCCCCACTCCCTCCTCCTCCTCCACCCCACTCCCTCCTCCTCCTCCACCCCCACTCCCTCCTCCTCCTCTACCCCACTCCCTCCTCCTCCTCCACTCCCTCCTCCTCTACTCCCACTCCCTCCTCCTCCTCCACCCCACTCCATCCTCCTCCTCCACCCCCCCTCCCTCCTCCTTCACCCCCACTCCCTCCTCCTCCTCCACCCCCACTCCCTCCTCCTCCACCCCCACTCCCTCCTCCTCCTCCACCCCACTCCCTCCTCCTCCTCCACTCCCTCCTCCTCTACCCCCACTCCCTCCTCCTCCTCCACCCCCACTCCCTCCTCCTCTAACCCCACTCCCTCCTCCTCCTCCACCCCACTCCCTCCTCCTCCTCCACTCCCTCCTCCTCTACTCCCACTCCCTCCTCCTCCTCCAGCCCCACTCCCTCCTCCTCTTCCACCCCCACTCCCTCCTTCTCCTCCACCCCACTCCCTCCTCCTCCTCCACCCCCACTCCCTCCTTCTCCTCCACCCCCACTCCCTCCTCCTCCTCCACCCCCACTCCCTCCTCCTCTTTCACCCCCGCTCCCTCCTCCTCTTCCAACCCCACTCCCTCCTTCTCATCCACCCCCACTCCCTCCTCCTCCTCCACCCCTACTCCTTCCTCCTCCTCCACCCCCACTCCTCCTCCTCCTCCACTCCCTCCTCTTCCACCCCCACTCCTTCCTCCTCCTCCACCCCCACTCCCTCCTCCTCCTCCACCCCCACTCCGTCCTCCACTCCCACTCCCTCCTCCTCCACTCCCTCCTCCTCTACCCACACTCCCTCCTCCTCCACCCCACTCCCTCCTCCTCTACCCCCACTCCCACCTTCTCCTCCACCCCCACTCCCTCCTCCTCTTCCATCCCCACTCCTTCCTCCTCCTCCACCCCCATTCCCCCCTCCTCCTCCTCCACCCCCACACCCTCCTCCACCCCCACTCCCTCCTCCACCCCCACTCCCTCCTCCTCCACCCCCACTCCCTCCTCCTCCTCCACCCCACTCCCTCTTCCTCCTCCACCCCGACTCCCTCCTCCTCCTCCACCCCAATTCCCTCCTCCTCCTCCACTCCCTCCTCCTCCACCCCCACTCCCTCCTCCTCTTCCACCCCCACTCCCTCCTCCTCTTCCACTCCCACTCCCTCCTCCTCCTCCACCCCCTCTCCGTCCTCCTCCTCCACCCCCACTCCCTCCTCCTCCTCCACCCCCACTACCTCCTCCTCCTCCTCCTCTGGTGCCCCAATGTCCTCTCCGACAGTGCCGGGACTGAGAGAGTGCCACCCTGCCACAGGTGCCATCTCTCAGGTAATGCCAGGCCCTGCCAGGCGGCTTGTACAGGACACTATTGGAAGAAGGGCAAAGGTGGGGTGGTGGGGGAATGGGGTTTGGGTGGTTCCCATCCCCCCCCCCCCACACCCCCGGTGTCCCAGGGCCGGTGTTAATCCCTCAACCCAACATCGCAACAAGAAGGAAAACCAGATGACCTGGCTCATTCTCACATCGCTGTTTGTGGGATCTTGCTGTGCACAGCTGTGCTGCTGCGCCTCCGATGTTAGCACGGGTGTGTGCAGGGAGAGGGGTGGGTGGGGGTGGGGGTGGAGTGCACTTCAAAAAAGCACATCGTTCGCTGTCAAGTATTTCCAGGTGGTGGATGGTGCTATACAAATGCAGGGGGTTTATTTTTTTTTAACCTCCAAACCCTTTACAGAGCCAGACCTTCGTATTGACCCCCCCCACCCCCCCCCACCACCACCACCCCGGCCCCTCCTGGTCTGAGAGTCTTTCTCACGCTCCCTCACCTTGCCTCTGTGCCCTGCTCTGCCTCCTCCTGGCAGAGTTGGTGCCTTTTCCAGTCAACTTCTGCAGCCCATCGGTGTGTGCCAAAGCTGGGCGACTGGTGGATCTGCCTTCGCCTCCCCCCCCCCCTCACCCCGCCCCAGAAAGTACTCATTGCCCTTGCCCGTGTTGGCTGCCTGGCGCCAGGGGTCCCCGGAGTGCCCCCTTTCCTGTGGGAGGCTGGTTCAGTCGGGTTCTGTCTGTCCCCGGCCTCCCTCTCGCTCCACATATTGTTCATTGGATCATCAGAAATAGGAGCAAGAGTAGGCCACTGGGCCCATGGGGCCTCTGCGTTATTCGATAAGATCGTGGCTGATCCGATTGTGGGCTCAACTCCACTCTCCTGTCCGCCCTCCCCTCCCAACCAAATAACCCTCGACTCCCATGTCGATCAAAAATCTAACTCAGCCTTGAATCTCTTCAATGGCCCAGCCTCCACTGCTCTCTGGGGAAGAGAATTCCACTGACTCACCAACATCCAAGAGAAGAAATTTCTCCTCATCGCCATCCACATGGGAGACCCCCTAGTCTGAAGCTGTGCCCCCCTCGTTCTAGATTCTCCCACGAGGGGGAAACATGCTCCCAGCATCCATCCTGTCGAGCCCCTCCCCCCTTCAGGATCTTACATGTTTCAATAAGATCGCCTCTCATTCTTCTAAACTCCATTGGGTACAGGGCCCAACCTGCTCAACCTCTCCTCATAAGACAAACCCCCTCATCTCAGGAATCAGCCAAGTGAACCTTCTCTGAACTGCCTCCCAAGCAAGTACTCAGAGAATTGTGCATCACTGACAAGGCTGGGCATCGACTGCCCGGAGCTGAGGGCGCTTCAGAGGGATGGGGGCAGTTAAGATACAAACCAAGTGGGCAGAGGGGCTGGAGTCATGTATAAGCCAGACTTTGTGTGTGTGTGTGTGAGTGAGTGCAAGTCTGTGCATGTGTGTGTGTGTGTGTGTGTGTGTGTGTGTGTGTGTCTGTGTGATTGTGTGTTTGTGTGTGTATGTGTGTGTATGTCTGTGTGATTGTGTGTTTGTGTGTGTGTGTGAATGTGTGTGAGTGTATGTGTGTCTGTGCATCTGTGTGTGTGTGTGTGTGTCTGTGCGTGTGTGTCTGTGATTGTGTGTTTGCCTGTGTCTGGGTGTGTGTTTGCGTGTGCATGAGTGTGTGTGTGTGTGTAAGGGTGTGTGTGTGCATGCGTGTGTGAGTTTGAGTGAGTGTGTGAGTTTGAGTGTGTGTGTGTGTGTGTGTGTGAGTGAGTGTGTGTGTGCATGAGTCTGTGTGTCTGTGTGTTTGTGTGTGTGTGTGAAAGTGTGCGTGAGTTTGAGTGAATGTGTATGTGAGTTTGAGTAAGTGTGTGAGTTTAAGTGTGTGTGTGTGAGTTTGAGTGTGTGTGAGAGTTTGAGTGAGTGTGTATGCATGAGTTTGTGAGTGTGAGTTTGTGTGTGTGTGAGAGTATGCGTGTGAGTGTATGCATGTGTATGAGTGTGTGTGTGAGTGTGTGTGTGTGTTTGTGCGTGTGTGTGAAAGTGTGTGTGAGTTTGAGTGAGTGTGTGTGTGCGTGAGTTTGTGAGTGTGAGTTTGAGTCTGTGTGTGTGAGTGTGCGTGTCTGTGTGTGAGTGTGTGAGCCTGTGTATCTGTGTGAGTGAGGATGGGTGTGTGAGTGTGTGTGTGTGTGTGTGTGTGTGAGTGTGTGAGCCTGTGTATCTGTGTGAGTGAGGATGGGTGTGTGAGTGTGTGTGAGTGTGTGTGAGTGAGGATGGGTGTGTGAGTGTGTGTGAGTGTGTGTGTGTGTGTGTGTGTGTGTGTGAGGATGTGAGTGTGAGAGCCAATCTAACAGCTCCATTGCGATGCTTTCCACAGTGATGTAAAGAGCTCAATGTCCTGATGGGAGGCCCTATTATGTGGGATATGCTGTGCACACGGTGACTGCCACCTGTGTGACCTGGGCCCATCAAGCCATCTGGGATTCCCCATCTAAAAACAAGGATAGCCTTAATCAAGGTCACAATGTGCATTTCTGTAGTGGCTATACAACAACAACTACTTACATTTATATAGCACCTTGAATATGGTAAAACATCCCAAGTCAGTTTACAGAGATGATTAGCAAACTTAATTTGACCCCAGCCACCTAAGGAGATATCAGGGACAAATGCTCAATCAAAGAGGTGGGTTTTAAGGAGTGTCTGAAAGGAGAGAGAGAGGTCAGAGGCAGACAGGTTTATGGAAGGAATTCCAGCGCTTAGGGCCCCCAGGCAGCTGAAGGCACAGCCGCCAATGGTGGAGCGATGGGGAATCGGGGGATGGTCAAGAGGCTGGAATTGGAGGAGTGGAGAGATCTCGGAGGGTTGTAGGGGCTGGAGGAGGTTACAGAGATAGGGAGGGTTGTAAGGCTGGAGGAGGTGACAGAGATAGGGAGGGGTGTAGGAGCTGGAGGAGTTTACAGAGATAGGGAGGGCTGTAGGGGCTGGAGGAGGTTACAGAGATAGGGAGGGGTGTAGGGATTGGAGGAGGTTACAGAGATAGGGAGGGGTGTAGAGATTGGAGGAGGTTACAGAGATAGGGAGGGGGTGTAGGGGCTGGAGCAGGTTATAGAGATAGAGAGGGGGTGTAGGGGCTGGAGGAGGTTACAGAGATAGGGAGGGGTGTAGGGGCTGGAGGAGGTTACAGAGATATTGAGTGTTATAGGGGCTGGAGGAGGTTACAGAGATAGGGAGGGGTGTAGGGATTGGAGGAGGTTACAGAGATAGGGAGGGTTGTAGGGGCTGGAGGAGATTACAGAGATAGGGAGGGGGTGTAGGGGCTGGAGGAGGTTACAGAGATAGGGAGGGGTGTAGGGGCTGGAGGAGGTTACAGAGATAGTGAGTGTTATAGGGGCTGGAGGAGGTTACAGAGATAGGGAGGGGTGTAGGGGCTGGAGGAAGTTACAGAGATAGTGAGGGTTATAGGGGCTGGAGCAGGTTACAGAGATAGGGAGGGGTGTAGGGGCTGGAGGAGGTTACAGAGATAGGGAGGGGTGTAGGGGCTGGAGGAGGTTACAGAGATAGGGAGGGGTGTAGGGGCTTGAGGAGGTTACAGAGATAGGGAGGGGTGTAGGATCTTGAGGAAGTTACAGAGATAGGGAGGGGTGTAGGTGCTGGAGGAGGTGACAGAGATAGGGAGGGTTGTAGGGGCTGGAGGAGGTTACAGAGATAGGGAGGGTTGTAGGGGCTGGAGGAGGTTACAGAGATAGGGAGGGGTGTAGGGGCTGGAGGAGGTTACAGAGATAGGGAGGGTTGTAGGGGCTGGAGGAGGTGACAGAGATAGGGAGGGTTGTAGGGGCTGGAGGAGGTTACAGAGATAGGGAGGGTTGTAGGGGCTGGAGGAGGTGACAGAGATAGGGAGGGTTGTAGGGGCTGGAGGAGGTTACAGAGATAGGGAGGGTTGTAGGGGCTGGAGGAGGTGACAGAGATAGGGAGGGTTGTAGGGGCTGGAGGAGGTTACAGAGATAGGGAGGGGTGTAGGGGCTGGAGGAGGTAACAGAGATAGGGAGGGTTGTAGGGGCTGGAGGAGGTAACAGAGATAGGGAGGGTTGTAGGGGCTGGAGGAGGTTACAGAGATAGGGAGGGTTGTAGGGGCTGGAGGAGGTTACAGAGATAGGGAGGGGTGTAGGGGCTGGAGGAGGTAACAGAGATAGGGATGAGGACGAAAAGTTTAAAATAGTTGCTTTTTGGGGAGGTAGCGAACAGAGAGGGAGGGCATGAGGGTTGAACGGGACTTGGTGAGAACTGGAACATGGGGTTGCTGTGGACATTTGGGTAACTCAATCTGATACAAGCTCCCTCCATGAGCCTTTGGACACGGGGACGTGAGTGGAGAGTGTCAGGACTGAGGTGGACATGGCAGTGGCTGAGGGTGATACAAGGGATTGAGCTGCAGAACACATTGTTCAGATTCGGATGGGAGAGGCAGGCTAGAGGGGCTGAATGGCTTCTCCCCCCTACACCCCCCCCCCCCCCCCCCCCCCCCCCCCTCACCAGTGCCTAAGTTTGGGCCTCATGTTGCAACAATGCAGCCCATTCTCCCTCTCCAGCCTTTTACAGAACAGGGGAACCCAGCCCAGGGTTGTGTAATGTAAAGAATTATTAATCCAGAGGCTTTGCAAAGTGTGAGCTGAGCTCTTGCGGCTTCCGTAGAGCTGCTGGTATGCGTTACAATTTCTGTTTCGCATTTTTCTCTCTCTCTGTAATCTGAAACTCTGGACATTTCCCGGAAGAATCCAGTGGAGAGCCGCCAGAAAAGGGAGAAATCGAGAGAGGGAAGCAACCAAACTCCGGATTGGAGCCACACAGTGGGAAAGCAAACACTGGGTAGCTACTGCAGGAATAGATCGGATAAACCCCCCATCAAATGTGTGCCCGGAAAGCAACTAGATTGAAAAAGTGAGTGGCCCAGAACTCGCAGGGGGTTCCCAGCGGTTGGTGAAGTGACGACTAGACGCCCTCCTACAAGTTTATTTGTCTGTTTTGGGGACATTTTTTTTTTCCAAAACTCACCCTCCCACAACCCCCTCCCCCCCCCCACCCCCCGCAATCTCTCCCAACCCCGTGTCCAAGTTGGAAACGAATGAAGCTGAGTATAGAATCTGCAACATTGTATCTGACATTGACAGGCGAAACCTGCAACATTGTATCCGAAATCGACAAGAAGATTTTGCAACATTGTATCCGAAATCGACAAGGGGGAATTCTGTAACATTGTATCCGAAATCGACAAGGGGGATTCTGTAACGTTGTATCCGAAATCGACAAGGGGGATTTTGTAACATTGTATCTGAAATCGACAAGGGGGATTCTGTAACATTGTATCCGAAATCGATAAGGGGAATTCTGTAACATTGTATCCGAAATCGATAAGGGGGATTCTGTAACATTGTATCTTCAGCAGGAATCTGCATCACTCGAAATTGACAGGATTGTCCCCTGAAATTGACCAGAAATCCCCCAACCTTGGAGCTTGAAATTGACAAGTGATCTGCCAAGCCGTGCCCGCCTCCCCCACACCCGCCCCCACCTCTTCCCCCACCCTTCTTCTTTGGCATGTTTTCAGAGAATTCTGTCTCCATTGCAATGTATCTACCACTCAAAGGCTGAGATTGCAGATATTTAACCCTGGAAATATATTTTGGAACAGGTTTTCTTTACAAAATAGAACAAAACCAAATTCAAACTGAAGCCATGGACGACAGCACAGAGGAGGAGAGCTGCACTGTGAAACATGAACTGAAAAATGGTGAGCCTGATATTTTGTGGAATTTTTATTCACATTGTAAAAGAAACCCCACAAGTGGGTTCCACATCGACACAGTTTATTTTTGGCTCAATGTTTTCCTCCTTCTGATGCTTGGAGTGTGGGCAGGGGGGGTTGGTGAGCAGGATGTCCTTGGTGAGGCATGGGTACATCCTGATCCAGCGGGCATTTTCCTACGTGGGCCCCAGATTGGGCACCTCGACTGTGGTAGGAATTGCCGTGGTGGGCAGGGTCGGTCGGGTGGTTTTGCCAGGGGGTGGGGGGAGGGGGTGAAGATCGCTGAGTAGCCTGGCGAACTGAGAGGGGACTCTCTGCGCCTGATTGGCCGGTGCCGGCTGGAAGCAGGGGCCAATCGGGGCTTTGGGTTAATAGCGCCCCAAATCTCACCATTTTGGCTTTAAAGTCCCTGGAGAGGTGGGAAGTAGGCAAGGTCCCATTTTAACACCTGACTGCGGAGTGCAGGGCTGTATGGGAAGATGCACGGATCGGGCAGCTTCCCTCCCCTGGAGATGGGATTTCCCAACTATCCAAACTCACCCATTCTCAGGAACCACCAGACACGCAAGAGGAGGAACTGACTGCTATTTGTGTGACTGGACAACAAAAAAGACAGGGCTTTCATTTCCATAGTGCCTCTCTCCTCCCCAGCAACCGATGGAGGAGATTTTTTTGAAGTGCGGTGACCACCCCACCCCCCCCCACCCTCCCGGGGAGTGATGCAGGAAACACAGCGGCCCCATTTGTGCACAGCAAGATCCCGCACGCAGCACAGTGTGATGCTGACTGGCATCACCTCCCACCCACCTCCCCGATCATCTGTTTTCAAGCAAGATTGGTATAAGGGGACATACATGGCCCCCGGACACTAAGAGGGGGCTCTTATTAGTGGCTGTGGGATCTTTTACATCCACCTGAGGAGGTTAAAATGGCAAACAGCACCTATGGCAGTGCAGCACTCCCTCGGCACCTGGCTCGGGGTGTGTCAGACTTTTTAAAGGTTCATTCTGGGGATGTGGGTGCTGCTGGCTGGGCCCAGCATTTATTGCCCATCCCTAATTGCCCCTTGAGAAGGTGGGGGTTGGGCCTCCTTCTTGGACTGCTGCAGCCCCTGGGGAGTAGGTACACCCACCGTGCTGTTAGGGAGGAGGCACCAGTGAGGAGGAGCTGTGTGGGGTGAGCCAAGACACTTACCCAGCGGTGAGTGCTCAGGAATAAGGCTCTGGCCCTGAAAGGGTTTCTTGCCTGTTCTAGTTTGGTGTGCCTGTGGAATGAGTGAGTATCTCTCCCTCTTGCCTCTGGGTCAGATAGTCAGGGGCCCACTCCAGAGATTTGAGTTTATAATCCAGGCTGACACCCCTCAGTGCCAGTTCACCCCCTAACCCAATGATCAGTCTGCTCCTAGTTATACAGGCTCGAGTGAGTGCTTCAGCAATGCCTGCCATCTGCATACATTCAGATACAAAAAAATTATATAATTAATGGTGCTGAGGGAGTGCTGCTCTGTCAGAGGTGCTGTCTTTCAAGATGAGATGTTAAACCTAAGTCCCCGTCTGCCCTCTCGGGTGGGGGTAAAAGATCCCACGGCCACTTTTGGAAGAAGAGCAGGGGGGAGTTCTCCCCGGTGTCCTGGGGCCGATATTTATCCCTCAACCAACACCACTAAGAACAGACGATCCGGGTCACTATCACATCGCGAGAAGTGATGCATTTTGGTAGGGAGAACATGGAGAGACAATATAACATAAACTCGAAAAGGGGGGTGCAGGAGCAGAGGAGTATTTATGTGTATAAATTGTGGGATCTTGCTGTGCGCAAATTGGCTGCCCCGTTTCCTACGTTACAGCAGGGAAGCAAACTCCAGCGAGCGCTCCATTGACTGTGAGGTGGTTTGGGGGGGGGGGGGGTCCTGAGGTGGGGAGAGGCGCTAGAGGAATGCAGTCCTGCCGTGACTGAGGGCACCGAGGTGTGGGCAAAGCCACTTCCGTTGAGGTTGGCGCAGTGCCTGCGAAAACTGATCTACCCTTTGGGGGGGCGGGGGGGGTGGGTGTTGTGCCAGGGGCAGGGGGGGAGGGGGGATGGTGCTGCTCACTCCTCAGTCAAGTCCACCGGCGCAGTTCAGGCGCCGGCCAGCAGTGGGCAGCATGATGAGTCACTTCTCCACCTCCCCTGCCCCCCACCAGTGGCACTCTGCCTCCCCAAGAGGGTGCCTGCCCTCCAGCAGACAGGAAGCGAGGTGGCAATTCCAAACCTCGGCTGAAAGAGCTTCAAAGGGACAAAAAACGGGGTTGCAGGAATTGTGGACAAGCGGCAGGTGAAAGTTAACCCAAAGAAGCGAGAAGTGATGCATTTTGGCAGGGAGAACGTGGAGAGACAATACAACATAAACTCGGAAAGGGGGGGTGCAGGAGCAGAGGAGTATTTATGTGTATAATCCATGGGAGGTGGCAGGACAGGTTGAGAGAGCGGTTAATAAAATCTACAGTATCCTGGGCTTTATTAATAGGGGCAGAGAGTACCAGAGCAAGGAGGTTGTGTTGAGATTGTATCAGTCACTAGTTCGGCCTCAGTTGGAGTATTGTGTCCAGTTCTGGATGCCACACTTTAGGAAGGATGTAAAGGCACTGGAGAGAGTGCGGTAAAGATTCAGGGGAATGGTATATTTATACTCGATGGAGTTTAGAAGGATGAGGGGGGGATCTGATTGAAACTTACAGAATACTAAAAGGCCTGGATAGAGTGGACGTGGGGAAGATGTTTCCATTAGTAGGAGGGACTAGGACCCGAGGGCACAGCCTCAGAGTAAAGGGAAGACCTTTTAGAACAGAGATGAGGAGAAACTTCTTTAGCCAGAGAGTGGTGAATCTATGAAATTCATTGCCACAGAAGGCTGTGGAGGCCAGGTCATTTAGTGTATTTAAGACCGAGATAGATAGGTTCTTGATTGGTAAGGGGATCAAAGGTTACGGGGAGAAAGCGGGAGAATGGGGTTGAGAAACTTATCAGCCATGATTGAATGGCGGAGCAGACTCGATGGGCCAAATGGCCTAATTTCTGCTCCTATGTCTTATGGTCTTATGGTTCCAGGGATGAGGGGCTTCAGTTATGAATTTAGATTGGAGAAGCTGGGGCTGTTTTGCTTGGAGGAGAGAAGGATGAGAGGGGGATTTGATAAGAGGTGTCCAAAACCGGGAGGGGCCGGGACAGAGTCGATTAGCGGGGAGACTGTTCCCGCTTGCGAAAGGAGCGAGAACGAGAGGGGGGAGGGGGGGGGCACGAGATTTAAAGTCGTTGGTAAAAGAGGCAATAGCGACAAGGGAAGAAACCTTTTCACACAGCGAGTGGTTGGGATCTGGAATGCGCTGCCTGACAGTGTGGGTGGAGGCAGGTTCATTCGAGGCTTTCATGAGGGAATGGGGTTATTATCTGGAAAGGAAGAATGTGCAGGGTTACGGGGAGAAGGCGGGGAGGGCTGGGATTATGTGAGTTATTCTTACAGAGAGCTGGCAATGGATGTGATGGGCTGAATGGCCTCCCTCTGTGCTGTAACAGTCCTACGGTTGTAGATCTTTGACAACGTTACTGCACCAGCTCCAAAGCAGCTTGCTGTGGTTGTCGCTGTTGCAAAGTAGCGGCGGCTAGTTTGTGCACAGCAAGATCCCACACACACAACCAAAAAAAAGCACTCATCTCCATCTCACCTGTTTGGGGGCATTGACTGAGGGATGAATATCGACCAGGGCTGGCCCAGCACCTCACTGAGATGGGGGGGGGTGGGGCGGGGAGCCATGGGAAACTTCACGTTCTCTAGTGAGGGCAGCGGCACAGCTGTATCATCACTGGGCGAGTAATCCAGGGCAAAGCTCCGGTGACCCGGGTTCGAATCCCCCCATAGCAGGAATTTGAATTCAATTAAAGGGGAAAAATGTCAGGAATTAAAAGTCCATGAAAATGTTGTTGTAAAAAAAACTTATCTGGTGACGTAATGTCCCCTTTAGGGAGGGAAATCTGCTGTCCTTACCTGGTCTGGGCCTACATGTGACTCCAGACCCCACAGCGATGGGGTTGACTCTTAAAAATGCCCCCTGAATTAGGGATGGGTAATAAATGCTGGCCTAGCCACTGACGCCTGCATCCCACAAACAAAAGGGCGGTGGGCTGGGGTTTAACATTTCACCTCTGACAGTGCAGCACTCCCTCAGGCCGCGAGTGCCGGTTCCCCTCGGTGTGCCCTTGATCTCTGTCTGTCTCTGTCTCTCTTTTATCCCTGCCCCAAGCACTTGCCGGTTTCCACACCGGATGGGGCTTTCTATCCTCTGGGTGGATCCAGGTGAGCTGTGTGTGAGTCATGCTGCCTTTGGGAGGATCTGGGTGGGTCAGGAGTTGAGCAACAAAGGGAACTTGTGCAGCCTCTGCAGCCACGGGCCTGGGCTGGTCCTTTGCAGACTCGGACTAACCCACCTCCCCCCCCCACCACCCCCCCAACTTTAGGAGAGACACAGGAAGTACTGGAGATTCCCCGGGATCACGCCCAGGCCCGATGTCAACGTCTGTCTAAAATCCAGCTTTTTTTAAAAAAAAACATTTAGAACTCGGCTGATTGGCTGTGGAGGGCATCGCTGCTGAAGCCGCCTCGCCCACTGGGCGTTTGTCCGGTGCTGGGTGGTGGGCACAAATCTGGCCACGAGACACCTCCCCCCCGCCAGTCCGCTCCCACTCCCAATCCCCCGGTCTACCTATACCCTGCTGATCCCAGGGGTGCTGAGACCAATTGTCAACACACCCTGACATGAAGTGAGAAAAGGTTGAATGGAAATTCCTGCAGCATTCAGGGCAGAGAGTGCACAGATTCATCAGCCCATCCTCTCTCTCTCTCTCTCTCTCTCTCTCTCTCTCTCTCTCCACCATCCCTCACGTGTTCCCTCTCTCTATCACCCTTCTCTCTCTCCCTCATGCTCCCTCTCAGGCCCTCACATGTTCAGTCTCTCCACCATCCCTCTCTCTCTCCACCATCCCTCCCTCTCTCTGTCCGCTATTCGTTCTCTCTCCTCCCCCACCCCTTGATAGCTTTCTGCAACCCTCTCACCGCAGATTCTAGGCCTGTGTCTGGTGGTTAGCCTGCTATCAGAGGTGAAGCCTGGTCCTGAGCGGGGGCCTGCAGATGTAGGGGAGGGGGAATAGCCCTGGTGGTGAGGCCTGGTGCAGCAGGTGAGGCCTGGTCCGGAAGGGGAGGCCCGGTGCGGGAGGTGAGGCTCAATCAGGGAGGTGAGGCTCGGTGCAGGAGGTGAGGCTCGGTCTGGGAGGTGAGGCTCGGTGTGGGAGGTGAGGCCTGGTGCAGGAGGTGAGGCCTGGTGCGTGAGGTGAGGCCTGGTATGGGAGGTGAGGCTTGGTGCTGGAGGTGAGGCCTGGTGCAGGAGGTGAGGCCTGGTGCGTGAGGTGAGGCCTGGTATGGGAGGTGAGGCTTGGTGCAGGAGGTGAGGCCTGATGTGGGAGGTGAGGCCTGGTGTGGGAGGTGAGGCCTGGTGCGTGAGGTGAGGCCTGGTGTGGGAGGTGAGGCTTGGTGCGTGAGGTGAGGCCTGGTGTGGGAGGTGAGGCCTGGTGCGTGAGGTGAGGCCTGGTGTGGGAGGTGAGGCCTGGTGCGTGAGGTGAGGCCTGGTGTGGGAGGTGAGGCTCAGTGTGTGAGGTGAGGCTCGCTGCTGGAGGTGAGGCCTGGTGCAAGAGGTGAGGCCTGATGTGGGAGGTGAGGCTCGGTGTGGGAGGTGAGGCTTGGTGCGGGAGGTGAGGCCTGGTGCAGGAGGTGAGGCCTGGTGTGTGAGGTGAGGCCTGGTGTGGGAGGTGAGGCCTGGTGCGTGAGGTGAGGCCTGGTGTGGGAGGTGAGGCCTGGTGCGTGAGGTGAGGCCTGGTGTGGGAGGTGAGGCCTGGTGCGTGAGGTGAGGCCTGGTGTGGGAGGTGAGGCTCAGTGTGTGAGGTGAGGCTCGCTGCTGGAGGTGAGGCCTGGTGCAGGAGGTGAGGCCTGATGTGGGAGGTGAGGCTTGGTGCTTGAGGTGAGGCCTGGTGTGGGAGGTGAGGCCTGGTGCGTGAGGTGAGGCCTGGTGTGGGAGGTGAGGCCTGGTGCGTGAGGTGAGGCCTGGTGTGGGAGGTGAGGCCTGGTGCGTGAGGTGAGGCCTGGTGTGGGAGGTGAGGCTCAGTGTGTGAGGTGAGGCTCGCTGCTGGAGGTGAGGCCTGGTGCAGGAGGTGAGGCCTGATGTGGGAGGTGAGTCTTGGTACGTGAGGTGAGGCCTGGTGTGGGAGGTGAGGCCTGGTGCGTGAGGTGAGGCCTGGTGTGGGAGGTGAGGCCTGGTGCGTGAGGTGAGGCCTGGTGTGGGAGGTGAGGCCTGGTGCGTGAGGTGAGGCCTGGTGTGGGAGGTGAGGCTCAGTGTGTGAGGTGAGGCTCGCTGCTGGAGGTGAGGCCTGGTGCAAGAGGTGAGGCCTGATGTGGGAGGTGAGGCCTGGTGTGGGAGGTGAGGCCTGGTGTGGGAGGTGAGGCTCAGTGTGTGAGGTGAGGCTCGCTGCTGGAGGTGAGGCCTGGTGCAAGAGGTGAGGCCTGGTGCGTGAGGTGAGGCCTGGTGCGTGAGGTGAGGCCTGGTGTGGGAGGTGAGGCTCAGTGTGTGAGGTGAGGCTCGCTGCTGGAGGTGAGGCCTGGTGCAAGAGGTGAGGCCTGGTGCGTGAGGTGAGGCCTGGTGTGGGAGGTGAGGCCTGGTGCGTGAGGTGAGGCCTGGTGTGGGAGGTGAGGCCTGGTATGGGAGGTGAGGCTTGGTGCAGGAGGTGAGGCCTGGTGCGTGAGGTGAGGCCTGGTATGGGAGGTGAGGCTTGGTGCTGGAGGTGAGGCCTGGTGCAGGAGGTGAGGCCTGGTGCGTGAGGTGAGGCCTGGTATGGGAGGTGAGGCTTGGTGCAGGAGGTGAGGCCTGATGTGGGAGGTGAGGCCTGGTGTGGGAGGTGAGGCCTGGTGCGTGAGGTGAGGCCTGGTGTGGGAGGTGAGGCTTGGTGCGTGAGGTGAGGCCTGGTGTGGGAGGTGAGGCCTGGTGCGTGAGGTGAGGCCTGGTGTGGGAGGTGAGGCCTGGTGCGTGAGGTGAGGCCTGGTGTGGGAGGTGAGGCTCAGTGTGTGAGGTGAGGCTCGCTGCTGGAGGTGAGGCCTGGTGCGTGAGGTGAGGCCTGGTGTGGGAGGTGAGGCTTGGTGCGTGAGGTGAGGCCTGGTGTGGGAGGTGAGGCCTGGTGCGTGAGGTGAGGCCTGGTGTGGGAGGTGAGGCCTGGTGCGTGAGGTGAGGCCTGGTGTGGGAGGTGAGGCTCAGTGTGTGAGGTGAGGCTCGCTGCTGGAGGTGAGGCCTGGTGCAAGAGGTGAGGCCTGATGTGGGAGGTGAGGCTCGGTGTGGGAGGTGAGGCTTGGTGTGTGAGGTGAGGCCTGGTGTGGGAGGTGAGGCCTGGTGCGTGAGGTGAGGCCTGGTGTGGGAGGTGAGGCCTGGTGCGTGAGGTGAGGCCTGGTGTGGGAGGTGAGGCCTGGTGCGTGAGGTGAGGCCTGGTGTGGGAGGTGAGGCTCAGTGTGTGAGGTGAGGCTCGCTGCTGGAGGTGAGGCCTGGTGCAGGAGGTGAGGCCTGATGTGGGAGGTGAGGCTTGGTGCTTGAGGTGAGGCCTGGTGTGGGAGGTGAGGCCTGGTGCGTGAGGTGAGGCCTGGTGTGGGAGGTGAGGCCTGGTGCGTGAGGTGAGGCCTGGTGTGGGAGGTGAGGCCTGGTGCGTGAGGTGAGGCCTGGTGTGGGAGGTGAGGCTCAGTGTGTGAGGTGAGGCTCGCTGCTGGAGGTGAGGCCTGGTGCAGGAGGTGAGGCCTGATGTGGGAGGTGAGGCTTGGTGCGTGAGGTGAGGCCTGGTGTGGGAGGTGAGGCCTGGTGCGTGAGGTGAGGCCTGGTGTGGGAGGTGAGGCCTGGTGCGTGAGGTGAGGCCTGGTGTGGGAGGTGAGGCCTGATGTGGGAGGTGAGGCTCGGTGTGGGAGGTGAGGCTCGGTGCAGGAGGTGAGGCTCAGTCCGGGAGGTGAGGCTCGGTGTGGGAGGTGAGGCTCGGTGCAGGAGGTGAGGCTCAGTCCGGGAGGTGAGGCTCGGTGTGGGAGTTGAGGCTCAGTGTGGGAGGTGAGGCTCAGTCCGGGAGGTGAGGCTCGGTGTGGGAGATGAGGCTCGGTGTGGGAGATGAGGCTCAGTCCAGAGATCAGGCAGTTAGGCATGGACCCTAGGGCATTATCTCTTACCACTGCTATGATTTTCTTCACTGGCCTCAGCGGTTTCCTGGAGAGCATCACATCTGGAAGACTCCCGGGATACCCTGCCAGGCAAGAAAGTCCAATTTAAAAACAACAAGGCCTCTTTGCTAATGTAAATACAGATTATTACTGACAACTCCCTCAGGGCAGCACAGGCATGTAAAACATGAAGACAATTATACTTGAGTGGTTTCAAAGGTGCTTCAAACAGTATTTAAAGGCCCCGGAGACGTAACGCTGCACCTAACCAGAGGGAGAAATACTTTCGCAAAATAATAGCAGAGCAGTAAATTGTTTATTCGATACCTTTCCTCGCACTATCCTAACTCTCCCATCAGATCCCATTCCTCTAGTCCCCTAACACACCCAACAGGCACCCGGGAGTGAGTTACAGACTGGAATCAAATCGAGGGGTTCGGGGGATTTCTATATAGAATAATAGATACCCGGGAGTGAATTTCTTTTTTTTTATTGATGGGATGTGGGGCTTCGCTGGCTGGGCCAGCATTTATTGCCCCTTGAGAAGATGGTGGGGAGCTTCCTTCCTGAAGCGCCGCAGTCCACATGTGTGTCTGTCAGTGTGTGTGTGTGTTTGAGAGTGTGTGTGTGTGTGTATGTGTGTGTGTGTCAGTGTGTAGGTGTGTGTGAGCACATCAGTGTGTCTGAGTGTATATGTGTGTGTGAATGTGAGAGAGTTTGTGTGTGTATGTCTATGTGTATATGCATATGTGTTTCTGTGTATATGTGTTTGCATGTGTGTGTGTATGTTTCAGCATGTGTGAGTGTGTGTTTGAGAGTTTGAGTGTTTGAGAGTGTGTGTGACTGAGTGTGTGTTTGTGTGTGTGTGCATGTTTGAGAGTGTGTGTTTGAGCGTGTGTGTTTGACAGTGTGAGTGTGTGTGTGTTTGAGAGTGTTGTGTTTGAGCATGTGTGTTTGACAGTGTGAGTGTGTGTGTTTGAGTGTGCGAGTGTTTGATTGTGTGTGTATGTGTGTGTTTGAGTGTGTGTGTTTGACAGTGTGAGTGTGTGTGTGTTTGACAGTGTGTGTGTTTGACAGTGTGAGTGTGTGTGTTTGAGAGTGTTGTGTTTAAGCGTGTGTGTTTGACAGTGTGAGTGTGTGTGTTTGAGAGTGTGTGTGTTTGAGTGTGCGAGTGTTTGAATGTGTGTGTGTATGTGTGTGTTTGAGTGTGTGTGTGTTTGACAGTGTGAGTGTGTGTGTTTGAGTATGTGTCAGTGTGTATGTCGGAGAGTGAGTATGTTTGAGCATGCATGTGTTTGAGAGTATGAGAGTATGTGTTTGAGTGTTTGTATGTGTGTGTGTGTTTGAGAGTGTGAGTGTGTGCTTGAGCATGTGTGTTTGACAGTGTGAGTGTGTGTGTGTTTGAGAAAGCGTGTGTTTGAGCGTGTGTGTTTGACAGTGTGAGTGTGTGTGTGTTTGAGAGTGTGTGTTTGAGTGTGCGAGTGTTTATGTGTGTGAGTGTGTGTGTGTTTGAGTGTGTGTGTTTGACAGTGTGAGTGTGTGTGTCTGAGAGTGTATATGTTTGAGAGTGTGAGTGTTTGAATGTGTGTGTGTGTGTGTGTTTGACAGTGTGAGTGTGTGTGTGTTTGAGAGTGTGTGTGTTTGAAAGTGTGAGTGTTTGAATGTGTGAGTGTTTGAATGTGTGTGTGAGTGTGTGTGTTTGACAGTGTGAGTGTGTGTGTGTTTGAGAGTGTGTGTTTGAGTGTGTGAGTGTTTGAATATGTGTGTGAGTATGTGTGTGTTTGAGTGTGGGTGTTTGACAGTGTGAGTGTGTGTGTCTGAGAGTGTGTGTTTGAGAGTGTGTGTGTTTGACAGTGTGAGTGTGTGTGTGTTTGAGAGTATGTGTGTTTGACAGTGTGAGTGTGTGTGTGTTTGAGAGTGTGTGTGTTTGAGAGTGAGTGTTTGAATGTGTGTGTGAGTGTGTGTGTTTGACAGTGTGAGTGTGTGTGTGTTTGACAGTGTGTGTTTGAGTATGTGAGTGTTTGAATATGTGTGTGAGTGTGTGTGTGTTTGAGTGTGGGTGTTTGACAGTGTGAGTGTGTGTGTCTGAGAGTGTATATGTTTGAGAGTGTGTGTTTGACAGTGTGAGTGTGTGTGTGTTTGAGAGTGTGTGTGTTTGAGAGTGAGTGTTTGAATGTGTATGTGAGTGTGTGTGTTTGACAGTGTGAGTGTGTGTGTGTTAGAGAGTGTGTGTTTGAGTGTGTGAGTGTGTGTGTGTTTGAGAGTGTGTGTGTTTGAGAGTGTGAGTGTTTGAATGTGTGTGAGTGTGTGTGTTTGACAGTGTGAGTGTGTGTGTGTTTGACAGTGTGTGTTTGAGTGTGTGAGTGTTTGAATATGTGTGTGAGTGTGTGTGTGTTTGAGTGTGGGTGTTTGACAGTGTGAGTGTGTGTGTCTGAGAGTGTATATGTTTGAGAGTGTGTGTTTGACAGTGTGAGTGTGTGTGTGTTTGAGAGTGTGTGTGTTTGAGAGTGAGTGTTTGAATGTGTATGTGAGTGTGTGTGTTTGACAGTGTGAGTGTGTGTGTGTTAGAGAGTGTGTGTTTGAGTGTGTGAGTGTGTGTCTGTTTGAGAGTATGTGTGTTTGACAGTGAGTGTGTGTGTTTGAGTATGTGTCAGTGTGTATGTTTGAGAGTCAGTATGTTTGAGCATGCATGTGTTTGAGAGTGTGAGAGTACGTGTTTGAGTGTTTGTATGTGTGTGAGTGTGTGTGTGTTTGAGAATATGTGAGTGTGTTTGATGGTGTGTGTGTGTTTAAGAGTGTGTGTGTGTGATGGTGTCTAGGCCTGACTGACTCTCAATCTTTGGATCTCTTCTCCCTTTTACAGCAAACCTAACGGGACACACAGAGAAAGTGGGAATCGGGAACTTCGAGCTTCTAAAGGTCCTGGGAACAGGAGGTGAGGTCCAAACAGGTTAAAGGATATGTTGGCATGGATGTGAACTGGGACAGTGTAGGGGCAGCTTTACTCTCTATCTAAACACGTGCTGTACCCGTCCTGGGAGTGTTTGATGGGGAAAGTGTAGAGGGAAATTTCCTTTGTATCTAACCCCGTGCTGTACCTGTCCTGGGAGTGTTTGATGGGGACAGTGTAGAGGGTGCTTTACTCTGTATCTAACCCCGTGCTGTACCTGTCCTGCGAGTGTTTTATGGGGACAGTGTGGAGGGAGCTTTACTCTGTATCTAACCGGTGCTGTACCTGTCCTGGGAGTGTTTGTTGGTGAAAGTGTAGAGGGAGTTTTACTCTGTATCTAACCCCGTGCTGTACCTCTCCTGGGAGAATTTGATGGGGCAGTGTAGGGGAAACTTTACTCTGTATCTAACCCTGTGCTGTACCTGTCCTGGGAGTGTTTGATGGGGACAGTGTAGAGGGAGATTTACTCTGTATCTAACCCCGTGCTGTACCTGTCCTGGGAGTGTTTGATGGGGACAGTGTAGAGGGAGCTTTACACTGTATCTAACCCCGTGCTGTACCTGTCCTTGGAGTGTTTGATAAGGACAGTATAGAGGGACATTTGCTCTGTATCTAATCCTGTGCTGTACCTGTCCTGGGAGTGTTTGATGGGGACGGTGTAGAGGGAGCTTTACTCTGTATCTAAACCCGTGCTGTACCTGTCCTAGGAGTGTTTGATGGGGACAGTGTAGAGGGGGTTTTTCGCTGTATCTAACCCCGTGCTGTACCTGTCCAGGGAGTATTTGATGGGGACAGTGTAGAGGGAGCTTTACTCTGTATCTAACCCCGTGCTGTTCCTGTCCTGGGAGTGTTTGATGGGGACAGTGTAGAGGGAGCTTTACTCTGTATCTAACCCCGTGCTGTACCTGTCCTGGGAGTGTTTGATGGGGACAGTGTAGACTGAGATTTACTCTGTATCTAACCCCGTGCTGTACCTGTCCTGGGAGTGTTTGATGGGGACAGTGTACAGGGAAATTTACTCTGTATCTAACCCCGTGCTGTACCTGCCCTGAGAGTGTTTGATGGGGACAGTGTAGAGGGAGTTTTACTCTGTATCTAACCCCGTGCAGTACCTGTCCTGGGAGTGTTTGATGCGGACAGTGTAGAAGGAGCTTTACTCTGTATCTAGCCCCGTGCTGTACATGTCCTGGGAGTGTTTGATGGGGACAGTGTAGAGGGAGATTTACTCTGTATCTAACCCCGTGCTGTACCTGCCCTGGGAGTGTTGGATGGGGTCAGTGTAGAGGGAGATTTACTCTGTATCTAACCCCATGCTGTACCTGTCCTGGGAGTGTTTGATGGGCACAGTGTAGAGTGAGCGTTACTCTGCATCTAACCCCGTTCTGTACCTGTCCTGGGAGTGTTTGAAAGGGACAGTATAGAGGGAACTTTACTCTGTATCTAACCCCGTGCTGTACCTGTCCTGGGAGTGTTTGATGGGGACAGTGTAGATGAGCTTTACTCTGTATCTAACCCTGTGCTGTACCTGTCCTGGGAGTGTTTGATGGGGACAGTGTAGAGGGAGATTTACTCTGTATCTAACCCCATGCTGTACTTTTCTTCGGAGTCTTTGTTGGGGGCAGTGTAGAAGGAGCTTTACTCTGTATCTAACCCCGTGCTGTACCTGTCCTGGGAGTGTTTGATGGGGACAGTGTAGATGAGCTTTACTCTGTATCTAACCCTGTGCTGTACCTGTCCTGGGAGTGTTTGATGGGGACAGTGTAGAGGGAGATTTACTCTGTATCTAACCCCGTGCTGTACCTGTTCTGGGAGTGTTTGATGTGGACAATGTAGAGGGAGATTTACTCTGTATCTAACCCCGTGCTGTACCTGTCCTGGGAGTGTTTGATGGGGACAGTGTAGAGGGAGCTTTACTCTGTATCTAACCCCGTGCTGTACCTGTCCTGGGAGTGTTTGATGGGGACAGTGTAGAGGGAGCTTTACTCTGTATCTAACCCTTGCTGTACCTGTCCTGGGAGTGTTTGATGGGGACAGTGTGGAGGGAGCTTTACTCTGTATCTAACCCCGTGCTGTACCTGTCCTGGGAGTGTTTGATGGGGACAATGTAGAGGGAGATTTACTCTGTATCTAACCCCGTGCTGTACCTGTCCTGGGAGTGTTTGATGGGGACAGTGCAGACAGAGCTTTACTCTGTATCTAACCCCGTGCTGTACCTGTCCTGGGAGTGTTTGATGGGGACAGTGTAGAGGGTTCTTTACTCTGTATCTAACCCCGTGCTGTCCCTGTCCTGGGAGTGTTTGATGGAGACAGTGTAGAGGGAGCTTTACTCTGTATCTAACCCCGTGCTGTACCTGTCCTGGGAGTGTTTGATGGGGACAGTGTAGAGGGAGATTTACTCTGTATCTAACCCCGTGCTGTACCTGTCCTGGGAGTGTTTGATGGGGACAGTGTAGAGGGAGATTTACTCTGTATCTAACCCCGTGCTGTACCTGTCCTGGGAGTGTTTGATGGGGACAGTGTACAGGGAAATTTACTCTGTATCTAACCCCGTGCTGTACCTGTCCTGGGAATGTTTGATGGGGACAGTGTAGAGGGAGTTTTACTCTGTATCTAACCCCGTGCGGTACCTGTCTTCAGAGTGTTTGATGGGGACAGTGTAGAAGGAGCTTTACTCTGTATCTAACCCCGTGCTGTACCTGCCCTGGGAGTGTTTGATGGGGACAGTGTAGAGGGAGCTTTACTCTGTATCTAACCCCGTGCTGTACCTGTCCTGGGAGTGTTTGATGGGGACAGTGTAGAGGGAGCTTTACTCTGTATCTAACCCTGTGCTGTACCTGTCCTGGGAGTGTTTGATGGGGACGGTGTAGAGGGAGATTTACTCTGTATCTAACCCCGTGATGTACCTGTCCTGGGAGTGTTTGATGGGGACAGTGTAGAGGGAGATTTACTCTGTATCTAACCCCGTGCTGTACCTGCCCTGGGAGTGTTTGATGGGGACAGTGTAGAGGGAGCTTTACTCTGTATCTAACCCCGTGCAGTACCTGTCCTGGGAGTGTTTGATGGAGACAGTGTAGAGGGAGCTTTACTCTGTATCTAACCCCGTGCTGTACCTGTCCTGGGAGTGTTTGATGGGGACAGTGTACAGGGAAATTTACTCTGTATCTAACCCCGTGCTGTACCTGTCCTGGGAATGTTTGATGGGCACAGTGTAGAGGGAGTTTTACTCTGTATCTAACCCCGTGCGGTACCTGTCTTCAGAGTGTTTGATGGGGACAGTGTAGAAGGAGCTTTACTCTGTATCTAGCCCCGTGCTGTACATGTCCTGGGAGTGTTTGATGGGGACAGTGTAGAGGGAGATTTACTCTGTATCTAACCCCGTGCTGTACCTGCCCTGGGAGTGTTGGATGGGGTCAGTGTAGAGGGAGATTTACTCTGTATCTAACCCCGTGCTGTACCTGTCCTGGGAATGTTTGATGGGCACAGTGTAGAGTGAGCGTTACTCTGCATCTAACCCCGTTCTGTACCTGTCCTGGGAGTGTTTGAAAGGGACAGTATAGAGGGAACTTTACTCTGTATCTAACCCCGTGCTGTACCTGTCCTGTGAGTGTTTGATGGGGACAGTGTAGAGGGAGCTTTACTCTGTATCTAACCCCGTTCTGTACCTGTCCTGGGAGTGTTTGAAAGGGACAGTATAGAGGGAACTTTACTCTGTATCTAACCCCGTGCTGTACCTGTCCTGGGAGTGTTTGATGGGGACAGTGTAGAGGGAGATTTACTCTGTATCTAACCCCGTGCTGTACCTGTCCTGGGAGTGTTTGATGGGGACAGTGTAGAGGGAGATTTACTCTGTATCTAACCCTGTGCTGTACCTGTCCTGGTAGTGTTTGATGGGGACAGTGTAGAGGGAAATTTACTGTGTATCTAACCCCATGCTGTACTTTTCTTCGGAGTCTTTGTTGGGGGCAGTGTAGAAGGAGCTTTACTCTCTATCTAACCCCGTGCTGTACCTGTCCTGGGAGTGTTTGATGGAGACAGTGTAGAGGGAGCTTTACTCTGTATCTAACCCCGTGCTGTACCTGCCCTGGGAGTGTTTGATGGGGACAGTGTAGAGGAAGCTTTACTCTGTATCTAACCCCGTGCTGTACCTGCCCTGGGAGTGTTTGATGAAGACAGTGTAGGGGCAGCTTTACTCTGTATCCAACCCTGTGCTGTACCTGTCCTGGGAGTGTTTCATGGGGACAGTATAGAGGGCAATTTACTCTGTATCTAACCCTGTGCTGTACCTGTCCTGGGAGTATTTGACTGGGAGAGTGTAGTGTGAGCTTTACTCTGTATCTAACCCCGTGCTGTACCTGTCCTGGGAGTGTTTGATGGGGACAGTGTAGATGGAGCTTTATTCTGTATCTAACCCCGTGCTGTACCTGCCCTGGGAGTGTTTGATGGGGACAGTGTAGAGGGAACTTTACTCTGTATCTAACCCCGTGCTGTACCTGTCCTGGGAGTGTCTGATGGGGACAGTGTAGAGGGAGATTTACTCTGTATCTAACCCCGTGCTGTACCTGCCCTGGGAGTGTTTGATGGGGACAGTGTAGAGTGAGCGATACTCTGCATCTAACCCCGTGCTGTACCTGTCCTGGGAGTGTTTGATGGGGACAGTGTATAAGGAGCTTTACTCTGTATCTAACCCCGTGCTGTACCTGTCCTGGGAGTGTTTGATGGGGACAGTGTAGAGGGAGTTTTACTCTGTATCTAACCCCGTGCTGTACCTGTCCTGGGAGTGTTTGATGGGGACAGGGTAGAGGGAGATTTACTCTGTATCTAACCCCGTGCTGTACCTGTCCTGGGAGTGTTTGATGGGGAAAGTCTCGAGTGAGATTTGCTCTGTATCTAACCCTGTGCTCTTTTCTGTCCTGGGAGTGTTTGATAGGGACAGTGTTGAGGGAGCTTTACTGTGTGTCTAACCCTTTGCTGTACCTGTCCTGGGAGTGTTTGATGGGGATAGTGG